>NW_027111010.1:344059-360766 GCF_000696795.3 Halyomorpha halys | reverse complement strand
TTTTATTTTAGTATGTATGAGATCATTCATCACTATTACCTATTGCCCACAACTGTGTGGCAGATTGTAATATCTATCAATCAATAAATCTATCAATAAAAAAAAAAAAAATCTATGTAAAAATAACTAATATTATTTTTTTTCCGGCCAAGAATACAGACAGCTGTTTCTATTCGAACTTCTATCTCTATTTTTACCTTCTTATCTATTGATTTTTTATAAAACTCTTTAATATTTTGTATTTAACCGTTATTTATTATTCGTAACAATAGGAACAGGTAATATAATTCAAGTAAAATAAAATTAAACATACAATAGAGAAAGCTATTTTAAAAAATTGTTATTTAAGCCCTGTTACACTATTTTAATGAGGATAAAATCTTTTTGATCTTAAAGAATACTTAATCGTTCATTGATACACAGAAGTTAATCAAAATCGTTTGGGTCGTTTTTGAGAAAATCCTAAAAAAAAAGTGTAAAATCGGTTTTTTCAAAAGTGGTACTTCTGGTTGGTCGAGTTTTACGAAAAATTTGCTGTAACATCACAGAGATTTGCCAGCCCTAAATATATAATTTAAGTTCGGTGCAGATCCGCTACCTTGGACTACATCTGGACAAACTACTAACCTGGAATCCTCACACAAGACTGAAAAGACAGGAAACTGCGATTTCGACTGTTACAGCACTAACTAAACAAGCGGTCGAAACTTGCAATTCATTGCATGAAACTGATCTGCATGTCAATTAAAAGGCCATACGGAGTTGAGCTTTATTGCTCGACTAAACCTTCTTATTCCTCTTGTATCCAATCCTTACAATAAAAAGTCTTTCATAAAATCCACAATGCTCCTTACTTTGTCAAAAATAAAATCATACATAAAGACCTTAATGTTCCATATGTAACCGATCTATCCCGAACCAGATACCATTCTCCATTATAAACTCCCTAACCACCCAAACCCACTAGTTTCTTCACCTTACTTCATCTGCCGTTCCTGACAATCCTCCGAGGCGTCTGAAAACAAGATGACCACGAGACCTGATATTACAGTGCTACCTGCTATATGGGTAGTTTCTCAACACTCCTGTATCACTCCATTATAAAATAAAATAAAGAGTGTGCAGTTGTATATAGCAATAAATAAATTTAAAAAGATTTGAGCAAATTTTCTTTTTTGAGCTAGGCTGTTCACACACTGACCATCTTACGAAACTTTTTTATTTGGACAAGGAGGGCCTCAAAATGTGTATTTCTGTCTAAAACTCGAATTCGAATTTTTTCTTTTTTACGATCGCTGTACCTCCTAGTACGTATTCCACACATCCCTAATATAATATGGCAATAAAATTTTAGAAATAATTCTTAGATGAACATGGTAGACTTTTAGGAGGATGGCACATTTACAAGATAAAGTGTTTGTTGTATTTTTTTATCTGTTGGAACAATGCAATTATATTTTGTACAAAAGTACATACATTCATTCCTGCTACCATCGAAATCAAGTTACGGGCACTAATTAACATTTGCAGGTGTTAGCTACCCAGTGAAGCGTATAGATGCTGGATAGTGGCTCTTGGTAATTATCTCTGGGGGTTGTTTTTGGTCGATGGGGGGGGGAGGAGAAGGGGGAGGGGGTCAGCCGAGCCGATCTTATCTTAATGGCCTCCCGAACACAGTTGCCAACTTATTTAATCCGATTCACCTAAATAGATCATTACCGCAATTGACCACAGAAGTTCCACAGAAATTAATAACCAGCCCTCTCTTCTTGCGGGATTAACACCCTTTCCAGCTTAGAGTAAAATCGGGATTTACGATAGTTAGTCTAACAACGACTGAGTGATTTTTTCATTTTTTTTAAGTGTTTAGATCGTTCCAATATTCGAGTTAAAATAAAAACCATTTAGATACCGGAAAATTACAGAGCTTCTTCTCATCAGACCATAGCTACCAGCTGGTGGCGCGGATGGAAGGATGAAAGTTGTAGAAACGATAGCATCTGTAAGAGATTAATTCTACCATTAAAACTTCTCTATGGGGTGTAATATTTTTGGCGAATAATTCTCCCTTATTTGATAATGAGCTGAAGTCATAACTTTTGTTGGACGAAGCAATCAGTTTGGGTATGCCCTGACCGTAAAAGAATAGCGCGATGAACGCTTAGTCGGACAAAGGAAAAATTAAATACATTTACATACAAATATTACAGTTGAGCTTTCCGAAACTTGTATTAATATAACAGCACGATTTTTTATGCAGTAAGTCCTGCATAATATTCTATTGAATCTGTAGGATATGAAAAAAACACAAAATATGCTGCAAAAAATTAAAATTATTTTTAAGGCAGCTAATATATTCAAATATACTAATGAGTCAATGTAAAGTTCTGAAATAAGAAATAAATTGAATGAAGGATAAAAAATAAAATAAAAATTGTTTCAAAAAACTATTATAAATAAAATGCCTTTTTGAAAAAAAAAAATTGTATTAATTTATTTATTGTTATTTACAACTGTATAAAAATATATACAACTAGGAAATTTGCTATAAGTTACATAATGACATGACACAAATATGTGGAAAATATACCCATTGATAGAACTCCAATAACATTTCTAGTGATAAAGATCTTGGGGCAATCGGCTTTTCAGACGCCTAGGAGGATAATCAAGTAATGAAGGAGAACCCAGGTTAGGACAAGCGGGTTTGGGTGGTTGGGAAGTACATCATGGAAGAATTGGTATCTGGTTCTGGCCAACTCGGCAACATATTGATAGGATGACTTTCTTTGTGACAAAGCAAGGAGCATTAAGCAGTTTTTTAAATGATTTTTATATCATGCGTTTCAATACTTTTTATAATCTATAACATGATACAGTTTTGTTTTTTTCATTTCGGTTTTTCTGCATTAGAAGTTAAAAATCTCGCTTTATTTAACTTTAAAAAAAGGGTCATTCAGTCCGATTTAATCGTATAGATAAAAAGAAAATATCAACATAAAAATAAACCAAACAACAAATAATACCTTCTCGTATGAATAAAAATATGAAAATGGAAGGTGTGATTTTTATGATGCTTATGTTTAATCCTATATACCTTACCAAAATACGTATTTACTTCACATAATTTAAACATAAATTGGATATATTAACACGGCGGCACACGCACTATATCTCTCAGGCACATTGCACTTTCTCGGAACCACTAACGCGCGGACAAACGAATCCTGTAGCTTCTCCCCAGATGCAGGATCTCACATATACTGTGCGTGTGTTTTTAATTTTAATTTTATATTATAAAAATAATTTTAATAATCCGGAAGATTTGGAGACTGTGTGTAATATTGTTTGTAGTAACTATGATAATATTCATACTATTGAATTTTCGGATGATTTTGACAGAGACAGTGTTGTTAATATTGAAATAAACTTCAATGATGAGTCTGATAATGATATTCCAGTTCCTAATGATGAAAATTGTTCTGATGACGCCTTTTTTAATCGTAAGCAGACTAATAGATTGCATATTATGGCACAAATTTACATTGAAATCTGATAACAAATATTTTTCTTAGTTCTATAATTTATTCACGCATTTACCCGGTGTTATATGTTTAGTGAAAAATCGCAAAACGCCAATAGAATGTTGGGAATACTTTTACAATAAAAATAATTTAAATTAAATTGTAAAACATACAAATTAATATATTGGCAGAAAAAAAAGGAAAATTCAGCCGTGAGAGGACAACTGCAAGTGAAAAATTAACTACTGTATCGGAAATCAAAGCATTAATGGGATTATTATAGTTTGCTGGCCTTTATAGAAGTGGAAGGCAAAAGAGTTTTAGACGCAATTGAAAAAAAATTGCACCCCAACCAACATCTCAAAAAAACCGAAGAAACTATTGCCGACAAAAAAAAGGAAACGTTGTTCTCGATGCCTTTCAGAAAAGAGGACAAGACTTACTAAATATTCATGTAAAAAGTGTAGATATGTGTACAACATTCTAATTTTATTTGTGAAGAACCAACCACAAACTAATAATAATTATCTTCAATAACATTAATATACAATGTTTTAGCTACTTTTGAAAAAATTATTTAAACACTTAATTTAATACTCTGTTATTACAATTGTAAAGGATAGATAAATATAAAACTATATTTTTCATTATTAGTATCTGAGAGACACATGCGTGTGCTCGTGTAACTTTAGATAGTGCGTAATGTAAAGATACATACAACATGTGTTTTGTCATCGCCTACAGATTAAACCTAGTATATATGAAATGTTTGTATGAACATTGATTTACAAACTATAAGGAAAGTTATTAAAGAATAGTTTTTGACTAAAACTGATCACAAGGTTTAAGCTTAGGAGGAACGTTAAAATATGTTACAGATGAAAAGTGAACAAGAGTTAAGAAAAGATGATTGTGAATACTAAAACTATTCACAGAGGGAAGAGGATTCGAGTGAGATGAAATTGTACCTGGCGGGAGGGTGTGAAAATTATAATCAAATAGGGGAGCTTGGAGATGTTACAGATTGGTGAGGAGCTTACTAAATAATTCATCGGCTGCAATTTGCTGTCTTGGATCTGAGAAAAGATTAAAATAGTAAATATGTTATCAGCTGAGTGAGAAGGAGTCCGCCTGAATAATGAAAGAGTAGTTAGGCCTACCGCTGTTGTTCTTTCTTTCTTCTGAAAGTTGGTCGTCGCCTAGCAGCTCACCCTACCCTCTATTGACTTCTTGTATTCATTTAAAATCTCAACGGACAACTGATTCTGAGGAGGACCTTTGAACACCTAGAGGACTCTGACGTAGGTAAACGAATTTAAAACGTACTCCTTACAATTCAACATGAAATAAGCAATATCGAAAAGAGAGAGAGAGACTGGAAAATAGAGCACATTAATTTTATTTCTTTTTTTTTTTTTAATATTTATTTATTGCTATTTACAACTTTACATTATAATACATTTAGTAAATCTGATCTAAGTTAAATTGAAGTGTTACAGGCGTGTAGAGAAACTACCCATTGGTAGCACTCTAATGACATTTTACATTAGCTAGTCTCGTGGCCATCTTCTTTTCAGGCGACTCGGAGGATTGTCAGGAATGGAAGACGATGCAAGATTAGAAACTAAGGAGTTTGAGGGGTTAGAGAGTTTATAATGGAAGGAGTGATATCTGGTTCGGGCTAGATCGCTTACATAGGGAACATTAAGGTCTTTATGTATGATTTTATTTGTGACAAAGTAAGGAGCATTAAGGATTTTGGATTGTAAGGATTGAATACGAGAAGAATTCGAAGGTTTAGCTCAACTCCATATGTCCAGATTGGCCTTATTACAGTCATGTAGATCAGTCTTTTGTAATGTGTTGGAAGTTTAGACCGTTTTTCTAGTAAGTGCTGTAATAGTCGAAATCGACGTGCAGTGTCCTGTCTTTTCAGTCTGGTGTAAGGATTCCAGGTTCATCTCTTGTCCAAATGTGGTCCAAGGTAGCGGATCTGTTCGACAGGGGTAAGAGTAACATCTTTAAATGAAACTGTAGGGCAGTCAGGAGGTTTACGACGAACGGTAAAGGTGATTTGATGGGATTTGTTGGAATTTATCTTAATCCTCCAATTACGACACCAATCTTCGAGGGCTGTGATATGGGATTGGAGATTTTGGGATACAATTAATGGGTTATTATTAACAGCGAGTACACATAATTCTATTTCTGTAACTCAAATTTAAATATTTTTTAATTTTATAGAATTTTAAATCTGTAATTGATATACAAAGTTTAACAAAAATTTCTAGAGCTGTTTTTTGAGAAAATAAAATAAATATGACAAATCAATTCTTTAAAGTAGCTTTTCCCCTTGGTTGATTTTATCGAAAAAGTTACTGTCACATACATACACATGCCTGGGAATACATCCACCTTAAATATGTATATATACTTAAGGACTTCATGGGAAATGTTAAAAAAGTTTAAATAAAATTAATGTCGATAATCATAATTAACCTTGATATGAATTGTAATAATAAAAGAAATAGGAAATTTAACCAAAAAATAGTTGAAATAAGTAAATTAAACGCCTCACCCCAGTGAGGGGTTACAAATATTGTTGTGATTAATTGTAATAGTGAAAATTAACTGCGATTAAAAGTTTTAATTTTTAATATAATATATTTAATTGAGAAAATAGGTAATTAGACGTAAGCTAAGGATTTCTTATTAATAAATTTATATGATTCCCTAATGTTTTATTGTTTCATAGGGTAATTTAAGTAAAAGTAAATTAAACGACTCACCTCAGTGGGGGGTTACAAATATTGTCGTGATAAATTGTAATAGTGAAAATTAACTGCGATTAAAAGTTTTAATTTTTAATTTAATATATTTAATTGACAAAATAGGTAATTAGACATAAGCTAAGGATTTCTTATTAATAAATTTATATGATTCCCTAATGTTTTATTGTTTCATAGGGTAATTTTGGAATGAAATTAATTACCTGGGCAGAATAGCATGCATTTTTATTTAAATTAATGTGGTTCTAAAATTGTATTTAGGGTATAATAATTTATTTATAATATTGTTATTTGTTTAAAATTGTTAAAAATCATATGTATAAAAAAGCAGTTTGTGATAGATTGTCCTTAAAGATGGCTGAATTGGCCGAAATGTCATACTTAAGAAAATAAATTGTTTTGAGACTAAAATTGGATAAAATTTACTTATTTTATTTAAAGGTTAATTTAACATCGATCCATAAGAGACTTTTTGGAATTTTCGTGTTTTTTTAATAATCATGGCTAATCTTTTCACTAAGAGTAAGATATTATGTGGCATACTAGGAGAGCGTTTTTTATTAACAGGAGCCAATACAATTTAGTTTTAGAAGATTATTCTCATTAACAGTGATGTGGTGAGAGGGATGCTCTTATGAGCTCTGCTCTACCCCTCACATGTGGGGGATAGAGTGGGCTCAGGGATAATTCAATATTTCTTTATTACTTCATGGTACTTTATTTTAAATCTTTTTTTCTTCCTATTTTCTTTTTTGTTTAAGAAGAATTTTATTTTTTAATTAGCTTGTATTTATAAGAATATCATTTTATTTATGTAATATTTCCAGAGAGTGTCTTTTTATTTTATTATATTTTTATGATTATATCTTATTATAATATTTTTGTATATGATCATACGAGATATTGTTACTTCATCCAATTTCGTTATATTTCCCTATTTTGTCGGGTAAATTACAAAATCAAAGACAGATTACTCTAATAATAAGCCATGACATATTTGTACATAAATATGTAAGAAATATTCACATAATTATCCGTGTGATCATTGGCATGTCATTATACACATATTGTATGTCAAAAAATATTTTCACGATACTTACAAAACAATGATTATCTGCTTAGACCCATTTTTCTAATTGAAAATCCATCGGTTTAATTGTTTTGTTTTTTTCTAAGCAAAAAAGTAAAATTCTCTTTTTCTCTCAATCATTGTGATGGAAGGCCAACCTTGAAGTGATTCGGGGAAAACTATTTTCTCCCAAATGAATATTCAAAAAAGTATTTCTTAATAGACCTTTCCTTGAAGTACTGTTTGAATAAAAGGGTTTTGTTCACTAATGGACCTTTGTCTAGGGTGTTTATTGGCAAATCATTTGTTTTTTTGTTTTTTAATAATTTTCAAACATCTTAATGACAATAAATTAGTTGATGTAGAAATCTTATGAGCTTAACCATGAAATAATTGACATAAAGGCCCATTGAAATCTTATATTACACATAGTAAATAGAAAAGAATAGAATTACATATAGGAAAAATTCAAAACAACCACATTTAAATGTTATATATCATACAAAGACTTATATTTTATATTATTCTTATTCATTTACTTATTTGGTCACTACGTACCTATATTCATTATTTCTTTATCAAGGACCCCGATTCTCAGATTACTAACTGGTTTATAACTAGTTTCGTAACTTGATGAGGATGATTCACGCTCATGACTCATAGTGCACTATTTATCTCTAAAAGTTACAGAGACCAGTTTTCGCAGGAATGAAATCTGAAAACTAACCTCACATAAATTTGATCCTCTCCAGAAGAAAGTTAATAAGTCTTTCGATTTTAAAAATAATTCCTTTTTCAATTATAACGTCTTCCGAAATTCCTATTACAATAAAACGTCTCGCTACATTATATTCGGCGAACATGTTTTATAATTTAAAAAAAAAAAATGTTTTGTGGAGATACTAAAAACAGGTACTTTTTTTTATAACCAAATAACTGCAAGATGAAAAATAAACTTATACTCATTATGAAATATATATATTAATTTTTCAACAATCACATACAATAATGTAATAATATATAGATTTTTTATTACTAGTTTCAACCATCATTAGTAAAATTATTTGAAAAACATTTCGATCTTCATAAATAAAATTAAAAAGAAGAGAAAAGAAAACGAGGACAAAATAAAAAGGGATAAAATTAAAAAAAAAAAAAACGGAAAAAATTTTGGATTGACATGTGTTTGCTTTTATTGACAATATTTTTGATCCATTTCTCAGACCAAGTCGTGTTTTAGCAATGGATACTTTTCTATATATATTTCATTAAAATGTTTGAGTTAAGACTTCTCACTTTACGATACCCAGTTATTTATTAAAATGCTCTTTTCACTAGAAGGCATAACACTAATTTTCAAATTATTTCTAAATTGATAAGACTCCGTTTATTTGGGTTGGTCTTATCTTTTGTGTATGCTAAAGAAAACTTATAAATATTGAGGATGTAATATTTGATACCCCATAAGAATATTAAGTATCTTTGCTTCTTAGAGTGGATATTCATTTATTCCATACCAACCTTACGCTTGAGCTTAATTTCAATTAAAATTTGTATTAGCTCGAAATAGGGAAGACGTGCCAGTAATAGGCACTGATCATGTAGAGGGCAAATTTTTAGGGGAGAGGGATTTAAATTTTAAAAAGTAAGTTTGGAAAAACTAAAAAAATCGTATTCCAGAATTTCCCGATGTGACAATAATGAATATCAACAGTGGTTCCTGCCAAGAATACAACAGTTTAACAAAAATAATGAAGCTTTATGCATATGAATGCGATCGGATGGTCTTGGATTTTTCTAATATAAACTCTATTTTTCTTTTTTACTCGCTTAGTTGTTTATAAAATTCTTCAATATTTTGTATTTATCCGTTGTTTATTATTGCTAACAATGTTTTCCTCATCCTTCTGCTTTGGGGGCGGACCATCAGGGCCCTGTTTCATAATAAAGTACAAACTAATACTATTAGTCTTGTCGATTTAACTTAATACAATTACACTGACTTGTACAATAGTAACTTGTATTTTAGTATTTTTTAATTCCTGTAATATCACTAATAGTCCTCCCTATCATGAAAAAAATAAGTATTAGTATTATTACCACACTAGTTTCTACACTTGTACTATTAACTAATACTATTAGCTTTCATTATGAAACAGGACCATCTGGATGATATGGAAATAAAAGAAAAATAAGTCTCCCTAAATATTGTAAGTATTGTGCTTATTAACTTTGAGATTAACGGTTTTATTGTTACTACCACGCTTACTCGAGTGTGAGAAAATATTTCCTACGAAGTAAAAGAAACGAAGGGGAGTATTCTGAGAGAGTAATCCATTGCTCATACATGACAAATTCAATGTAAACAGGCGAAACAAGTCTATGTCCCATGTAGCGGCCACTAACCGATTTCCATACCGAGCGTGACTTCGTGCAGAAAACATGGTTTTGCTCTGCACCCACATCATTCAGATACTCTCCCCTCAGTCGTGCTTGAATTTTTTTTTGACCTGTGTCGCATTTCCTGGAACGAACAAAAAAATTTAGTGATATATTGTTTATGTTGATCAAAAAGTTAGCAATTTTTTTAAATTCTGAGTGTCAAGTGTGCACTAAATATTGAATCTTTAAAGAAAAAAAATTTCAAATTTTTTTAATAATAATTTTCCTCGAGACCTAATCATCTACTATGTGGCTTTCTAAAGAAATTATCCCATTTAGGGGGGAAAAATCTTTGAATTCATAACATAATTTGATTCATAGAATTGAAATTTCATCAGTAAAAGACTTATTTGGTACCTTATGCAGAAGGAATATTTGTACTGACAGCATGCAGGTTTTATACACAACTATTCTACACTTCTATGACCTCGTTAATATTACAAACAAGATACTTACAGCATTCTTAGCGAAAAATGAACCTCATAGCAATCATCCTTGATGTAAGAAAGGCATATGATATGGCTTACCGTCAAATAATAATTTACAATATTTACCAGGCAAAACATGCTTAATTCCTCAACGATGTAAGAGTAAACGAAGTTTATCTCTATTTCCCCTTGCTGTAAATGATGTCGGGAATCTTATAAATGTACCCAATTCATAGATACCTCCAAAAGTTATCAAATACAATGCACACAAGTTCAAATCAAACGCTTGTATTGTAACCAAATATAATCTTTACACACAACACAAAATAATAGTTCAATTATAAGATTTAAAATAAAACAGTTCACAAAATTAGACTAAACAATACGCTTCACCACCTTAGGACAACGAATAACAACAACAGCACAGTAACCTTCCACTATATTCTTTTACTTCACTATCGATACTTAACAAATGGCATGGCAGATCTGCTTTTAAAGAATTTCATTATGCTGAAGTTTAATTATTTTACTGATATAATAGATAGATATAATAGATGCTTATATGATAAAGTATATAATCTTATAGAGAGACAGGTTTCAGATATTCTGCCGAAAAATTGCAAGCAATGATCTTCTATAGAAAAGAGATATTAAAAATTATTCAATAAATTTCATTCAAAGAAATAAAAATTTTAGTTCTTTTAAGATAGGTGGCCAAAATATGGCCTACCTAAGGTTTGAACAGCTGTAGCTCACTCAAAATCCAATTAGTTGGTCTGAGATTTTACCTACAGCTAGAGTAATCTGTCTAATTTTAAAATAAAATAAGGAAATCAGTTTAGAAGGAATTTCGGACATTCATCAAAATCCTTTTATCAATTAGCCATATTGAGACCATGGGTTCTAAAAATGGCCCCAAAATCTCATTTTGTTCCGGCTTAGATAGTGTAATGAGTCAATTATGACTTCTCAGAGAAGGCCTAGGGACCCAAAACATCTCAGCTACTTTGTAGAATGACATTCTTTCTCTCATCGCTTTCAATGCATTTTTTAGTTACCTATATAACCATTTTCCTTTATTTTTAACTGTTAGATAAGCCGTTTGTACAGAATGACACAATAAGCTGATAATAAACAATCAATTACTATCAAAAAATCATTGTTATGATGAAAATTATGCTCGAAAACAACAAGAATGAAAGCTTACCCAGGAATCGATAGGTCATACTAGGATAACCCCTTGTTTATTGGAAGTACACCTTTAAAAAACAACGAAATTCGAACAAAACCCTAGTAATATTCTGGAAGTAGAGATCCTTAGCCATCGAAATCATCAACAGGTTCCCAGACAGCTCAAGTATATCACGCAGAAGAAACATGAGAACTTGAGAGAGCAAAGACGTGTTGCTATTGACTTCAAAGCTACACTAGTGGATTCCAGAACCTGTTCTTCCATAACCTCTTGTTCTTATGATGTCTTGTCTACGTTTATAAACAGATGCATATTCTTTTTTTAGTAATTCAATTTTTGTATTATTTTTCAGTACCTATAATTGTATTTACCCGTCATCGGTCGCTAGGTCAATTTTGTCACGGATGGTCGTACGTGAGATTTTTCTTACATTACTTATTTAGAGCCCTTGGATGTTTATTTTTTTAAATATAAAATTTTGATTTATATTAGGTTTATTTAAGCATAACAAAAAAAAGTATTAAACAAATTTATTTTGATACATGAGCCAACTAGTTTTAAAAAATGTAAAAAACAAACATAATTATAAAGTAGTAATAAATATAATATAATATTTTGAGACAGCTATAAAAGGAATCAAAATACAGATATATCAAATTATAAGAACATAACACTAATCTTAAAGAAAAAAAAATGCTCAGTCTGAAGAAATGTCTTGTGCATAACTGGTGCAAGTAAACACCGTATGACTAGGACATATCCATCTTTTACACTGGTAGCAATTCTTCTTTGTTTAGAATGCCTGAATATAACTCAGAAATTTACAAAAAAAAAAGTATTCATACGGCGCAAGAATTAAGTGAAAATACGAAAAGACAAATTTTTACTATAAAGACCACCCTAACATACACTTATACTACAGAAATACAATTCAAAGTAAATACCTAATAAAGTTCCTGCCTCTTCAAGCCTACGTTTTCCTAGTTCTGCTAATTGTTTTCCCTCGAGGAAAAAACATTTTTATGGATTAAATACACTTAGCGTACGTGAAAAAAATCCTCACATCTTGAATATTATCATAGTAGCCTCAGTCGTGCGTGAGATAATGTCTCAGGAGAAGGGTATATCGTCAGGGAAAGATGGCTGGACGCTTACCCAGAGCTGCTAGAGTGGTGGAGGGAGTTATAGAAGGAGAAGACTGTGAACTACAGATTCCAGGAAGATAGGAACCACAGTCTCCCTTTCACAGCTTCCAGACCTGGAAAACAATTAACGTGAGAGACATTCTCACGCAGCGACCAATGACGGGTTAATAGGACCTAGGCCATATGTGGGTCACCCACCTTACTGTTTCATAATTTTATTTTTTTAATTTTTTTTTTAATAATTTATTTATTGTTATTTATAACTGTGTACACATATATACAAAAAGATGTAGGTGACATAATGACATGATACAAACATGTGGAGAATCTACCCACTGATAGAACTCCAATAACATTTCTAGAGGAGAAGAACTCGGTGCCATCTTCTTTTTAGACGCCTATGAGGATTATTAGGTAATGAAGGAGAAGTCAGGTTAGAAACAAATGGATTTGGGTGTTTGAGAAGTTTATCATGGAAGGAATGGTATCTGGTTCTGGCCAAATAGGCAACATATGGAACATTGAGGTCCTGATGGATGACTTGGTTTGTGACAAAGTAAGGAGCATTAAGGATTTTACAAAGGATTTTGGACTGTAAGGATTGGATTCGGGAGGAATTTGATTTTCTTAAATTAAAATGGAAAAAGCATATAAATAAATTGATTGATAAATTGCATTTTGTTAAAGATTGAAACTTCAGTTAGATCAAAACAAGATTATAACCTCTAATTTTATTTGATTTTCACTAGGTCATAACAATAGCATGTGGTCTATTAAGGATATTCTCCATTGTGTAACCTTCTCCAGCACACCCAACTCTGAAAGCGGGTACTTTGGGTAGAAGAGTAATTAGATACTGTTTTATTACGAATCCTGACAGTAAATCAGATTTTAAACGAGTTCATACCGAGGAAATTTTTTAATCCGACGCGTTCTGAAGGCATAAAAAAAAAATACGAACAATTTTTCACTGTTTTTTTTTTCTATTTGTGTCTACTATAACTGTTTCTTGGTTACTGTTCAAAAACCTGCTGGGATATATCTAATCATTACAACTTTCCCTGCGAATACACTTTTCTCTTTTTTTTTAATATTTATTTATTGCTATTTACAACTGTACATTATAATACATTTAGTAAATCAAATTTAAGTTAAATTGGAGTGTTAAAGGTGTGTAGAGAAACTACCCATTGGTAGCACTATAATGACATTTTACATTAGCTGGTCTCGTGGCCATCTTATTTTCAGGCGCCTCGGAGGATTGTCAGGAATGGAAGAGGGTGCAAGATTAGAAACTAGAAGGTTTGAGTGGCTAGAGAGTTTATAATGGAAGGAATGATATCTGGTTCGGGCTGGATCGGTTACATAGGGAACATTAAGGTCTTTATGTATGATTTTACTTGTGACAAAGTAAGGAGCATTGAGGATTTTACGAAGGATTTTGGATTTTAAGGATTGAATACGAGAGGAATTCGAAGGTTTAGTGGAGTCCCAAAGCTCAACTCCATATGTCCAGATTGGCCTTATTACAGTTATGTAGATCAGTCTTTTGTAATGTGTTGAAAGTTTAGACCGTTTGTCTAGTAAGTGCTGTAATAGTCGAAATCGACGTGTAGTTTCCTGTCTTTTCAGTCTTGTGTGAGGATTCCAGGTTAATCGTTTTTCCAAATGTAGTCCAAGGTAGCGGATCTGTTCGAGGGGGTAAGAGTAACATCATTAAATGAAACTGTAAGGCAGTCAGTAGGTTTACGACGAAGGGTAAAGGTGATTTCATGGGATTTGTTGGAATTTATCTTAATGAATACGACACTTAAAATATAAAACAAAATATTCAAATCTTAATTAAGATAATTATCAGAAGATAGTTGACCGTGGATAAAATATTTGAGAAGATGGTTTATCATAATAGTTGAAGATGGGCTTATAAATTTGTCAGATAAGTATGAACAAATTACTAACTTGATAGTTTAAGTTTTGAGTATGAGTATTGAACCGAAAAGTGAACGTCCTTTGTGTCAGCCAAAATGAGCTAGTAGGAGTTTGTTTATTCGTAGACTGAGATGGAAGGAACGTATGTGTGCAGCGAATAATATTGGTTCCAGTATCGAACCTCCTGCTTTTATTTTCATTGGCTGTTTATTGGGATAGTGAATAATATATAGATATTCCATGTATATAACAGGAGGAAGCTGATTAATGATTGAGCAACGACCTTAGTTGCGATTGACAGGACCCCGTAAGTCCTCGTTCTGTGCTGATCGGGGAACAGTCCTCCTCAATAATTCATTTACCTTTACCTATTAACCACTTCATGAGATGCTATTTGAGCATCAATTATTTCCCAATCATTAACAAAACAATCACACTGTCACCGGTTTGCCAAATGTTCGCTTTCGAGCATCAAGTCTTGCCCTATCGTTTGTCTACTTATAATCTTATTCTAATCATCCCTTATTGTTTCTATACTCGTCATCTTATTTATTATAAAATTTGTATTATTCAGTTAATTTTTATCATCTCATATCAATAGAATAGTTTAAAATAACATTTATTCGGTAAAACAAAAGAAATTATTACCTAACGTCATTTCTAGGCATACAAAATTGTAAATTTTCTTCCGCAAACCTCGTCACGTAACCCAAAAACTAATATCTTTCGGCTTTTCCGATCATATAATTTTTGTCATTATTCACGTAGAAAGAAGCACCTGGAAATGATCTGATCTCAAGATGAGTTTTTAAAGCACAATCTCGGAAGGACCCGATAAAAATGACTACAATAAATAAATTCCAACTCAGCAGTCTTTCTGGACGAAACATATGTGTTCAACAAAGCTTCAATCAATTGCTTTATTGCGGAGTTAAATAAAAACCACCTTGGACAATACACTCTTCCTAAAATATATGATCAAATTTAGGTACTTTAGAATAAGTGTTTGCGGCTTTAGAGTACTTACTCAGCTTCCACTGTCTCATTACCAGTGAGGCGGTGAGAGGGATGCACTGGGGTCTCAAAGAGTTCTGCTCAACCTCTCACACGTGGGGGATAGAGTGGGCTCAGGGATCCTCAGGTCGATAGTGTAAATATTGTATATAAGACTGTAAATGTGACTGGTGATTATTTTTTATTTTAGTATATATTTTTTTCTTTTCATGTACTTAGATTGATTTTTATCCGTTTGTTTATATATTTTTAGAGAGAGATTTTATTTATTTTTATGTAAATTGGTTTTTCATTTATTTATATATTTTATTCTTATATTATTTTATATTATGTTTTATTTTTTTTTTATTTTAGTATGAACCTGATCAGTTATCATTATTACCTATTAAATAAGAATAAGACAAAAAGATGCATATTCCGGGCGCATGGAATCCATACCTGCATTCCACAGGGAAGTGTACAGGGCCCAATACTCTGTCTGCTCTATACCACCGACATCCCTAAGGCTGAAAAAGGCGTCGCGGCTACCTTTGCGGATGATATGGTTTTCAGCTATTAGAAATGTCAATCAGAAAACTCTTAGGAAATCATATTCACACAGATAGACCTCAAAAACGAAAATATAATTTTCTAACAAAGATTATGCACGTTAGTTTCACTACCAAGAAAAACTAATATTTGCCAATTACTATGAGTAATGTAGTGACCCGCTACTCAAATAAGGCAGAATATCTCAAAACGTAATTTAAAAAATTAAAGTAAAAAACGAAAAAAAAAACATAATGATTTAATTTAATATTCCACAAAACCTATTGGCTCTTGGGTAGATTATCTAATGTTTCTATCTATAACAGTTTTCTTAAGCTCAAACAAATCCTAAAATATATTTGGACTTACGGAACTCAGTTGAGGGGATACAAAAATTGACAAAAAATCAGTCTATGCACTCTGGGACATCATAAGTGATGATCTCTATTCACATTTTTAGGTACCAACACATCATGCAAGAACACTTCAGATGCTAGATCCCATTCAAAACGCCGCTTTAAGAATAGCCACCGGCGCTTTCAGCTCCAGCCCGTCAAGTAGTTTACACGTGGAAGCATCTGAAATACCATTATTAGTTAAAAGAAAAATTCTGGCACTTAAATATTACTCCAAAATCATATCTAATC
>NW_027111010.1:307075-342774 GCF_000696795.3 Halyomorpha halys | reverse complement strand
ACACAACATATGTCCTTGTAAGAAGATCAAAACGACGGTTTGTCTGATTTTTTTTAATGCTATAACTTTATATATTTTTTTGTAATTAAAATTTATTTTAAACTCTTTTATATAAATTATAAATACGTAAAACTTGTGTAATATGGTTCACTTTTATACATCGCTATAGGATTAAGGCCTAAAATAGGTTGATAAGTATTATATTCATCTAAGCATCAGTTAAAATGCTTACAGTGAGTTTCAAGAGGTAGAGAACTGTACTGGATTTTGGTACCTTCACCTACCAGCTCACCGCAATTGTTTATTTTCCTAGAATTTGGGATAGCGACCCTCACCGATCGAATTTTTACCAGCCCTTCCCCATTTTCTGATGACCGAGGTTATCTCAGAAGAGTTATATGAGACTTTAAACTGCAATGATTAACTCACCTACTTTTATTTGATTTTAAATCACAAGTTTTTGTTTTTAAATTTATAATTTAAAATTCAAGGTTTAATTATTTTAGTCTTTCAGTCTATAGTATAAAGATTACTGGTTAAGAAATTTTTATATTTTTAACATTTTTTTTTCTCTCTTTTGTTTATCATTCATTTATTTTCTTAGAAACAGTATCTTTTAGTTTTCATATATGTTTATTTTTATATTTTTTTATTAATACATTTTTTTGAAATGCTAAGAGTATATGGATTCTTTTCTTATATTGGTTTATATTTTGATATTATTACATTTTGTTTAGCAATTAGAAATATTATTTTCTTATATCATTTTAATTTTTTTATTCTTTTGATTGTTTTAATTTTTCAATACAAGATTAATCAACCACACAAATTCAACAAACCATAAATCATTTTCTTGTATAAATATTTCTTCTTTATGTTATACACGTTCATTTTTCAGGTCCTCCATATATTATTAAAATCGAACCAGTGCTTTTTTTTTTAATCTTATTTTTTCTTGAGAAAAGGTAAGCAATATTTTCACTCACGAAAAGCCACAAAAGCCCCTCCCTCTAACAACTACATATATTATTATTATTTTATTTTTTTTATTGATGTTCTTGAATTGTTAGTAAATTTATGAGCTTGACTGTAATTTCAATAAAACAGAAATAATCACATGGCTCAGAATAATTGTCACCATTTGTTTAATTCATGAACACCATAGCTGTTTACAAATATCAATATCATTTATTAATTGTTTTGAATAAAATAAAAAAATAAATCGCTGCAAATAAACCCTTTGTAAATTTTTGTTTTTTATTAATCAAATGGGTCATAAAAGAAATTTTATAAGTTCTGAAATAACATTTTCCAAAAATTCATTGACAGTTTTCATGTTAAATAAAGCCTAGCTTGAAATAATCTAAAATAATATAATTTAGAATATTTCATATAATTATATAAAACTTGAAATGTTAGGCCTTTTAGGATATATATATATATATATATATCTTTTTCTCCCAAAGATGGTATCAGACGTAACTTATTCTATTTATTGGAACAAATACTTCATAAGAAACTTTCAAATACTTTATTATAAGGCCAAAGTATCCTTTTAAATTTTTATATCTCCCATCGGTTGTAAATACATATATAATGGATTTTACGAAATCGGCTTTCTTGCATTACGATTCTTCAAATATGAAAAGTTCTCACCTTCTCCAATTACCGGGGACAAATCCCCATCCCAAGAGATGAAATTTAAAGGGGAGTTATTGTATGAATAATAAAACTTTATCAGTCCCGCCGGCGAACAAGAAACGATACGCCTTCTCAAGTGGGTATAAGAGGATTTAGTGGAGGGAAGTCTTCCGGGGTTTAGGTGATATTGTGCTAGGCAAGCCTTTTCTCTACCGGAGTTAAATGCAATGTGGCCACGAGGGAGAAACTCCATATAATTGTCTCTCGTATCGGTTGCCTCACGTTAATCGAAATACGAGTGATATAATACAATACAGTTGATTAATAGAATAGTGAATATTTCACCTTTTAAAAAAAATAGTTGTTTTCATATGATGAAAGTATGTACATAAACAGTGACTCAACATCTCTCGAAGTTCCAGGATCCATGGTTAATAATGGATATTTGTTCCTCGATAACGCGTCTGACCAAATAAACTATCAAATATGAATTAAAATAAAATTTGCTATTATAACCCTTAAATAAAAAAATGGAAAAAAAGCACCCGTTCCATTCGAAATTCCTTTTAATGCGAAGAACTTGAGCAGGATAGAAAGTAAAAAAAATCCTCAAAAGGTAGTCTATAAGCGAAAATTTCATTTTCAATGAAATTAAATTTCCAAAAACTGTCGAGTTCCAAATACAGGCTGAGGAGTTAACCTGTATATGGTTTTTGACGTCCTATTTAACTAAAAACACGACTTCCCTAAACATTTCTGGTTTTCCTGTGAGGAATCGCACCATAGTCCATATGGTCCTCTTGAGGTCTACTATCATATTTTTAAATATTTTCCATAATTTATGGACTACTCTTAATTTAATACAAAACATACAATAATAAATAAAGAGTAGTCCATAAATTATGGAAAACATTTAAAAATATGATAGTAGACTTCATGAGACACATTTGAGTTCATATGGACTATGGTGCGATTCCTCACAGGAAAACAAGAAATGTTTAGGGAAGTCGTGTTTTTTGTTAAAGGACGCCAAACACCAATACTAGAATTCATTAAACTTTTTTATTATATTTTTTTTTTAATTCATTACGTTTTCTTTAATAATAAAGAAAACTTAGGTTTTGAAAAAATAATAAGTTTAACAAAGAACTACATGTAATAATTGTTAAATAAATAAATTATAAATTATCTCTCTCAATTTTATATGAGTATTAATGGTGAGAATTTCACGTTTTTGTTTGATTGATTTAATTAATTAATTTTTGATTGTTTGAGGTGAATAATATGAATTCGATTGAACATAGTTGATTTAGATTGTTGATGTTAAATATTAATTTAAAGTCAATGCTCAATCCCCAAAGAGAGGCTACCGCAAATCAATCGAAAACTAGAACGGTTACGTCTTAGCTGTTGAGGTGGCTGACAGGGCGAGATTATCGAATTGGAATATGCAAACGAGAGCTGTGTTGACATGTCCACTAAGCCGTCGGTTTGTCATGTTAAGTATTTCCCCAGCTCCATATTCATAAAGTTCTTGTTGTTTCCAGGGGCAGAAGAATTTCGCTTTTACTGGCTCTCCCAACCTGTCCACCATTCTGGTGGCGATAGGTCCGGAAATTCAAAATCGGTATTTTAAAAGAATTTGCAGTTTTTTTTTTATTTTATCGTTAAGGCCCACGGCAGTACCATTTGGGCATAGGTTCTATTTCTGGAAATCATATTTGGAAGAACGGAGAACTTCTGAGTGGTGAAGTCACTTTACGCAACACAATGGGCTCTCAAATATAGCACAAAAAATAAAATCATAGGGAAAAAAAAATATCAACTTTGTTCATGCAAAGAGTGTTAGGGATTTCATTTACATTATTTTAATGTGTTCAAAATTGTTGTTGTTGTTGTTGTTGTTGATTGTTGCTTAAAGGCGTAAAACCCTCTGGTCATCAACGCCTATGGCATGATAAAAATAAAAAAAATAAATAAGTAAATAAATTTTAAAAAATAATAATAAAAAGAAATAAATAAATAAATCAAAGAGGAGTTATAATTTATAAAGAAGGCGATGTGCTTCTAAAAATTCAAATACTAATGTAATTTTAGCTTCCTCGTCTGTGAGAGCTTCTGATAAATTTGGGGTCAGCCCTATGCTGTTTATTAATGACAAATAGTTAGTACATTCTTCAAAAATATGTCTAACCGTAAGAATGGACCGACAATATTTGCACATTGGAGGTGGCAGTTTTCTGATCAGGTGAGAGTGCGTGAGGAGAGTATGACCTATTCTCAAGCGGGTTAGAGCAACTTCCTCCCTACGGCTGTTGCGGTAGGATGTGTTCAAAATTGTATTCACTTTATTTTAATGTGTTCAAAATTGTATTTACTTTATTTTAATATTTTCAAGATTTTATTTTAATTCTTTACCTCAGTTGTTTTCTTATTTTCCATTATTTAACTCAGTCATTCACCTATATTTATTTATGATGTGTTCATATAATTTTATTTTTATTCATTTTAGTATATACTTAATTATTTTACTGTATATTCTTATGTATTTTATTATTATTATTTATTTACTTTCTATTTTTAGTTAATCTTGGGCTAAGAGTGTAATCTTATTACTTATTTATTTTGAAGGGAAAATCCTTAATTCATCTCAATTATTTTTTGTTTTTATATCTTGGACCATGTTTAAGACAAAACTAAAAATCAAATATAAGTAAGGTGAATGTAGAGTAATGTTAGAAATATTATATTTTTGTACAGTTTGACAAGATTTAACTGCTTCTAATGTAATAATTTGTTCATCGATTGGCGACTATTATATATAATGAAAAAATCTAATTATGTAGTACATTTCTTTATATTTAGCTTACTTATATTTGATGTCTTATATCATCCACATTTTAAGGGATTTGTCCTAATAATAAAGAAGATTAAACAGTTTATAATTTTATGAATTTTAGATGGTCTGAATAGTAAACAGTCCATCTAAAACGTCATCCTGGATATAAACAATAAAAATAATTGAGAAGTATTAAAAGGTATTTACTTAAAAATAAATAAGCAATAAAGTTCATTATCCCTGGAATAATAAAAACTTTGTAGGTGATATAAGATATAATATTTGCAATAATACTATAAATAGACGGTTAAATTTATAAATCTGTCATTAAACACACTACTTGAAAGTAAAGGCTCACGGAATGACTACTAGGGATGTAAGATCTTTTAGCGATGGATCATGATAATCTATATAATATATCTATATTTAATTACTTGTGGGAGCAATAAATGGATTGAAAAAAAAGTAAGCAATCTTCCATGTAAAACATCAATATTTTTAGGATCAGATGTTGTCAAATGTATTTAAATTTTTAACCATTAATCAGTTAAATTCAATGTAAAAAAAATCCTTAGAACCACATTAAATCTACTTTGCACAAAAATAGAATTATATAAGAATACAATTTTTGTTTTTATCTTTAACTAATTTGTTTTTAATCCAAACAAATGTATATATTCAAAATTTTGGTGACTTTCTTCTTTTATCATTGGCTGAAACATTTTTTCTGCTTTTACACCTCAGTCACTTCATTAAAATTATTCTGTTACATAAGCACTACTCCATGAAAGTATTATTCAACGGTAGTAGGTCAATTTTTTGGGGGCTTTTCGTCCATAATGTATTAATTATATTTCCCATAAAATTCATTGTTTTTCATAAAACATACACTGCTGTTAAAACTATGTAAACTAATATATTGTGTTATTGCTAATTTGGAAAATAAATTTTTAAAATTTACTTTATTTCTAAAATCCCTAGAGGCATGTGGATTGTTAATTTTGTTTTTCCTTTATCTATAGTTGAAAATTCTCAACACAGTTCACAACTGAGATTTAAATTTAGTGCTTCTAATGATCCTAATGGTAAAATTGCGTTTCTTATTATTGTTCCTCAATTAATTAATATTTTGTGAAGAGGAAAAGATTTTGAGCTATTCGTATTGATTTGCAAAACGTTAATGTCATCATAGCGTTTTCGTTGAATTTATCCAAAGTTGACAGTAACTCCTCGTACAAAAAATAATGGTACAAGGTTTCTTCAGTTTTTTGAGGCTGATATTTAAATCCAAAATTAAGTAATAAATTTTAAATATAAATATAAACACTACATTACATACATTTGATATAAAAATTTATGTACCACTTTTAAAATCATTTAATGCTATAATTTGCTGTGATTATATTTTATAGTATAATAGTAACATAGTTTCAGTAGCCTCCGTTTTAGCAAAACAAAAATCAAGAATAAACGAATAATAAAAGAAAATATAAGCATTTTTTGCTTTAGATTTGGTTTTTAGACTTGTTTTATTGAACTGTAAATAATCGAGACCAGTTCGAGTCTACTTTTGAAAAAAAAAAACTACATTTAAACAATAAATAATACAAAATTTACATTTTCTTTTTTTCAGGGAAAAAAAATGTTTTTCTTGTCGCTGTGCGATGGTATTATTGTTATTGCTGATGTAATAACTAAACTATAATCATTTATGTAATGATTTCATGTAATAGTTTTGGGAGATATGGAATCCCGGCGTAGAGAATGGCATTATGCAAAATAACAGAAGATGATTAAGAACATTTCTTGAGCATTCGACATCGCAAAAGAGCAGTTTAAGTGTGAAGAGATCTGAAAAGTTTCTAGAGTGGATATATAAAAGGCAGCTGTGATATTCAAATTATTTAATTAAACATTTCCCCTCAACCAATTAAAGCGGCGGCTTGTATCCCCGACATTTCTCATCAGATTTCTATCTTTTGTCAATTATCCCTCCCAACCCTTGAGGCCGACTTTTCGCCTAAATATTATTAGACCCATTTCCGGAAATCCCTTCCCTATTACCTCGTATTTTTACAAGTAAAAGTTTCAGTTCTGTTTTTTATCTTATTTTTTTCACTTGGAAAAGAAATCTTGTTCTTTAGGAAGGAAGGAGGTTGGACAAAATTCATTCTATATCTGTTGCTGACTAAGCGAATAAGCACTAACTGAAACATGCATTCTACTTTACGTTAATTAAGATTCATCTTACTTTGGTATACTTCCTTAACTATTAGTTAATCCCAATGATTATCAATTATATACGTTTAATTTTTCATGAATTAAGCAGAAAAAATTTAATTTTTTTTTTGTATTCCTAATCTATTAGTGACTATAAAAATTTTCATTTCAATTAAGATTAATCGAAAACAAACAAAAAACGATATTTTAAGTCGATTAGTTACAAGTATCACACATTTTTTAAAATTTTTATGTTTTAATTTAAAATTTATATATGGATAAGTATTACAATCTATCAAAACCTTGGGAAATAATTAATAGTGATAAATGATTACATTCATACCAAAATTAAAAAATAAATACGAATAATAATAATAAATATAAACCTTTATTCTTGAAAGGATTTAGAACACAATTCCTATATGTGACTAAGCCTAAGGATTGTACAATATGGGTTAGTTTTTAGTTAAATTAATTTTATGTATTTATTTAAATTACATATAATAATATTTTCCCCATTAGAAGTCAATTATTTATTTTATTAAATCTATAAATGTCATTGATTTGGTTATTAACTTTTCATGTTCTCTTTTCTTGAGAATTATTATTTTTATCTATTTATTTTTTGTCTATATATATGTTTTAATCCATCGTTATTATTCACTATTATTCAATATTTATAGCGTTGTAAATAGTTATATGTGTCTTTTGCACGAGATTAATCCCCCCATTCAATAATCAATTGTTAAAAAAAAATACTACTGCTATATAAGCCATGTAAGGCTAACCAGGCCAATCTGATATTAAATATATATATATAATAGAAGATATTGCAGTTTTACTTGGTTGTGATTGTTATTGTACCATTGAGGTTTCTATGGTGCATATTTTAGTTCTCCTCTCTCATCCGTGTCCTGCCTCTTACCCCTCGCCTGGGCGTGGTGAAGAAACTACTGTCATGGTGATTGGTGAATATGAGCGAAATAATGTTGCCCTGGGTAGACTATGTTCAATCTTCTGTTAACCTGTACAGCCCTATTGGGTACAGAGACCCTAATCCTTCATGCGTTTGCCAATAGATGGCAGCATCTTGAATTCCTATTCAAAATGTTGAGGGGGCTTCCTCAAACACTATTTATTGATTAAAATTGTTATTAATGAATTTATAATTATGTTTATTATACATTTTAATTCTATTCATTATTTTTGGCCAAGGGGTTTGCAAATGGTCCTTTATCTGTTCTATTACTAATTGTTGTTTTATTATTATTAGTTTATTTTAGTTGTTAATTTTCTGTTCTCTATCTATTATTAAAAGGTTATAAAAATCATAATTATGCTTCATCTTGAGGCTACGCACTTATAGAGCCGTTGGATTAATATATTTTACAATATTTGCGATTATGGTTCTTTAATTGCGTTTTAACTTCTTTAGAGTTTCTTCAATATAAATATGTAAATCAAATCTTCTTTTTTTTTCGTTATAATTTATAGTCTTTTCTGTTATTCATCTCTCATTATTAAGCAGGTCATAAATTGTACTAACTATTGATTCTCAGATATCTTATACATTGGTGTGAATTCTTCCAATTTACCCTCAATCATTGCTCCAAATTTTGATTAAAAGAATAAAACACATAGACATCGAGACAGTGTATACTATGACATTTTTCTATCATTTATACTCTAAAGTAGGTGAGGAAAAAATTTAGGATTTTTCTGGTTTCTTTAAGTGGGTCAAAAACGTGGTATATATTTTTTAAAAAACTCAAAAATTCCTATATATTTTGGTAAAAGATCGAGGCTCAAAACAGCCATAATTTTTTATTTGCTCACATAATTTTTATTAAGTTCGAGAAGAGATAAGGTAACCAAAACGCTTCGTATTCCTTGCTTAGTATTATTGAAAAAAAAATCACCTTTAAAATTAATTATAATTAATCAAATTATAATTATTTTTTTAAATAGTCAGCTGAACTGGCGAAAAAAAGAATTCAATGTAATGAGGTTCGAAACATTAATAAAAGCTAATGATATGTGTTATCAATGAATAAAGACTCTAAAAGGTTGGTTGGAAATGAGAAAGAGGCTGATCAAAGTTTTGGATCAGTGAGGGGCATTGAGGCTAATGGAAGCGTTTGTATTCAAGGGAAGCTTCTTGCCAACCATTGACAGATACGGTTAGGTAAATTACTCCAGATTTCCTTATCCAGTGCTGGCTGGAGGCCAAGGTCTGGAGGCGTCAACTTCTTCTTTGGAGATTAACCACTTTGTAACTGTTGTAGAAAGTTGTGATTTTTAGTAGCTCCGATCCGAAAAGAAATATATATAGCGTAATTTAAGAAGCCCTAATTTCGTTATTTTATTTATATTGTAGGATGATTGTTTTGATGGTACATATTATCGTACTAGTAGGAAATTAAATATAAATAGACCTAAATTAATCAAATAAACATAAGAATTCAACACTTATTAAATTTTGTCATAAATTTATCTAGGTAGCAGCTGGATCCCCTAACTTTCAGAAAATAATTTGTGCAAATTCATTCGAGTATCGTTGGTGATATTTTACAAGTTACAACTCTCATTTTTATCTGTTACATCACTCCATCTACATTTTGAAGATCATTCCCTATTATTATTATAAACTTACATTATTATTTTGTTACCTATAAAATCTTTTAAAAGTTTACGACTCTTCTGTGTTTTAAAAATAAAATTTGTGCAATTATTTTTAAATGATAGCATTTATACCTTTGAGTGTATCATAGCAATGGTTTCATTCGATTTGAAACCAAAAAAATGATGTACTTTATGCAGAAATAATTTGTGTAACCACTCCTCTTTTTTTTAACCTCTCCAAAGGGAGAATGCAGGTTCTGTACATCTCGATTTTCTCTACCATATCGTGAGCAGAGTTTCTTGAATTTAAGAATTTTGTTTATTTTATTTTATTAAAGCTGTTTTTCGATTTTTTTCCTCTTGGCTAGTAAAATACCTCTAAACTTCAAGCATTCTTTATTAATTTTTATTTAATAACATAATATTCTATCTGAGGTTTTTAACCGAATGTCTTCAGAAATCTTTCCTAAAAATAGTTACAAACTGTTATTCATCCAATAATTGTTTTCATGTACATCATTTTTTAAATTTTCTGTTCAATTGTTTTTAAAATACTGAACTCTGTACCCTACTTGCTTACTAGGTATTATCTTAGGTTTACTTTGATCCTTACTTTCTGTTTCAGTATATCTCCTTCATTATTATGGAAAATTAATCTTCATAATTCTATTTTGCTTATTTTTTTGGCATAATATACTCATATTTTTACCAGGTTTGTTTTATAATTTACCACATGTTTTATATTTATTGCTATATGCTACATTATGTTTTATCAATTATTTCTGTCATTTAAATTACAAATTACGATTGCTTAAAATGGCAATCTTTAACTAATGCTGTTGTGTTGTTAACGTTTCATATTAGGTTGTATTATTCTGTTTTCTAGTTTTTATGATGTTTTTCCAATTCTTACGTTTTGTGTTGCTCACTTGATCTACTTTTCTTGAACTACATAGCCATATGCTATGATAAAAGACTACTGAAAATTATAAATTATTATATGTAAGTATTTTGTTGTTCAAACCAGATTTAAGAGAATAGAATAAATGAAAATAGACATTTTAAGCAGATTTTATTCAAAGCAAAGCAAATAAAATACATTTCCAAATTAATATAAGAAATACAATAGTCTAATTAAAAACATTGCAATATTTTTTTTTAAAAGCAACGCAGTAATAATAATAAAACAGTGACTTGGAGCAACAGAACAAATGACTAAAATTCAAGGTCCTGGAAAAAATTAGAAAATGAACTTAGTTTAAATATATGTGATTTTAGAAAATTAATTTTATACAATATTAACATGATTCTAATTTTTTGTTTATATATTCAGTTCTTTTGAACTTAGGTTATATACATGTATTTGAATTCTACATAGGTAAAAAAATATATATTAGCGAATATTAATAGGTATCGGTCTTTGGCCAAAGAAACTTTTTTAAACATTTATTTTATAATTATAAAGATTATTTCAGTTTTACCAAGTGTGAATAAATAAACAGATTATAATATCAAATGTTAATTAACAAAATGTACTATTAAATATATATTTTTTTTCAAATTTCAATTATTAACTCACAGATATATAAATCAATTTAACAGCCTTTAATGATCAGTCTAAATACATTTGATTTAAAAACAATTTAATCTACACAATATTAATAAAAATGTAATGTTAACTATTCTAGATATTAGCATTCTTTTTTTCAGGTACACTTGAACACATTTCAGTTGTTGAACACATTCTTTTAAACCTATGTTATTAATTATGTAAACGTAAACTACGCACATAATACAATAAACAATATATAATAACAAATTTCGATATGTCCCAGTCTTTCATCTCATAGGAACTTTTTACATAATTAAAAATATTTATTCAATTTGAGCCAGTATAGATGCATAAAAAGGTTATGCCTCCCAAGGTGGTAATTACAAAATTTACTTTAAAATATGACTTTCTTCAAATGCCATTTGATCAATACCATAAGGTTAGACATTATATTTGGAAATGAGTAAAGCAAATAGTATTAAATTTTTTAACATTGTTGAAATCGATATATAAATACATTTGATTTTTAAAAAAATAAATCTATACAACATTAACAGGAATGTAATTTTTATATTTCTAGAAACAAAATGTACTTTAAAATTTAACTTTCTTTAAATGTCATTTAGTAAATTTAGACGTTGTATTTGGAAATGATTAAAGCATATGACATTGAAATCATTGTAAAGTATTGAAATCTATATATAAATACATTTGAATTTAAAAAAATTAAATCCATACAACATTTAGAGAATTATAATTTTTATGTTTCTAGATGTATATCTTTTTTTTTCAGGTACATATTTCAGTTCCATTAAATTTCTGTTATTATGTATGTATATGTGCACTACACCCATAAAACAATAAACAATACATATTAACAAATGTCACTAGTTATCAGTATTTACATCATAGGAACTTTATATATAATTAAAATACTTATTAAGATTGAGCTTGTGTAAATACATAAAAAAGTTATACCTCAGTTAATTATTAACAAAAATAAAATATAACTTTTTCTGACGTCAATCAGAAAGGGTTAACGTTTTATTTGGAAATGATTAAAGCAATATAAAGCAAATCATAAAATATTGAAACTGTTTTAACCATGAGAACGCAGAGTCAATCATGTTTGATAATACTATTTTTGACCCAAAGTTATTATTTATGTATGTGTATAACATATAAAAACAATGAACAATATATAACGACAAATATCAGTAGTTATCAGTCTTTGGTGTAATAGGAACTTTTGTTAACATTTTATATAATTAAAAAATTAGATCAGTTTGATGCAGTGAAAATATACAAAACGGTTATAATACCAATTGATAATTAGTAGAATGTACTATTAACTATAACTTTCTTCAAATGTGATTTAGCAAAGTTTAACACTATAGGAATGAATGAAAATTATGAAAGCAATATAAATATAATTATTGAAATTGTTCCAAAATATTAATATTGTAAAAACCATGTGAACGCCAGGTCGATTACTTTTGATATTCCTATTCCTCATTTATCATGAATTCATGGGCTCTTCAGGATATATATGTAATGATAACAGTCAGAGCAGTAGCGGATATCTTTGGACTCTTTATCAACTGTTGAATCACACATCAAGCATCTAGGAGCTGAACATAAAACAAAATGATTAGATAATGGATCCTATTAAATACTAATTCATAAATTATTTAATAATATAACAAAACATTAATGATAAAAAAAAATTCAAGATGATAACAAATAGTATGAAAATATAGGAATACGTTAAATTATGAAAATCAACCATGTGAGTAAAACAAAATTGATGAACTAAAATATAAAGTTATTTAAGCCAAATGGGGTGAGTAGTAAAACTGACAATACAGCTATAAACATAAGTTAAGAATAATAGGTTAACATAAGTTAATATGGGATATAAGGAAAAAACGTAATGTATATAATTTTGTTTTATGTATACAAACGTTTGATTTTTATAATTTTTCATAGTCCTTCAAATATATTTTCATCATCCTAAATTACTGTTTGTTATTTCCTTCTTTCTTTTCTTTTATTTATCTAATTAAAAGATCATTATTCAATTATTTATCTAATTAAATTTCGTGCTAAAACGTTGACAAATAAAATTAGTATTATTTGTGTTATTCATAGCAGTGACTGTGGCCTAGAACAACTTCTTATATTATATCAACTATATCCACACTAATATGAATTATTTAAGGTAAACAACAATCAAATGAACATTCTAATTGATGTATGATAATTATACATAAATTTCGTAGACAATTAAGTGTCTAAAACGGAAGAAATATTTAATATAGATTAAATTAAAAATCCTTACTTCAAATAGTACGATATATGTTGTGGTTGATGTATTGAACACTATACTGGGAAAGATATTATAATAGGGATTTAATGTTGGTTGTAATATCTCCACAGTCTGGCAAGACGATAAACTATGAACTGAGCATGTGTTTTTTTTTATGTCTTAGATTAATATACTGTTTCTAGTTGATGTGTCTATATATAATAATATGGGATGTGTATGCATATATGTGATTTTGTTTTTTATGCCCTGGTGGCATGAAACAATGACTCCTTAGTTGTTAACCTCTATTTTCGATATTCTAAGCTTTCTTTTTGTAATCTTTCATTTACATCCTATCAATCATATAATTGTCATCTTTTTAGATTAACAAATTAAGACATAAATTATTTTATTGATTATGTTACTTCATTCCAATATCATGGAAATTATTTTTGAAATGTTATGAAATATTTGAAAAATATAATTCTTTCATAATTGAATTAAAACTTAAACCATGGCATGTATGTAATAAGGAAAACATATTATTTATAGCATGTTCCAGCAGCATCCATGGAAATACGTTATTCAACCAAATTATTGCAATCCATGGACAAAATCGTAGGAACAATTTCATATTTTCTAAAACAGCCTTTCTTAAAAAACAACAAAAAAACATTTACTCTGGGACATGATGTTTCATCACAATAGCATAATACCATAATAAATATTATGTATCGTATATTTTGTAGCTTATATATCAATTATTTTAGTAAAGTAATGGGAATGAATATAAAAATTGGTTATAAATGCCTGTACAGCTTAAAATTCTCTAAATACCAATGAATACCAAAATAGTAAATGATGATGAAGATGCCAGCTCCAAGGTAGCTTCTGGAGTATGCGGTCTTGAAGTGACAGAAAAAAAAAAAACAGATATAGGGGAACGTAAGAACTCTATCCTTGGGCAACTGGCAAATCATAAAACCCAAGAATTAACATATCTTGGCAGGTGGCTTACTGAAGCTACAAGATAGATAGAAGATAGGAGCTCCTTTGATTATTTAGGGGACAAAATTGTATGAGACAGGAGCAAACATACTATCCTTTAAACATTTTTTAAATATAATTTTTCATACCTTTGTGAAACGTGATAACCTTTAAGCATTAGAAACTAGAGTCAAGGATATTATCAACGAAGATGGACTTCTGAAGTCAATGATGTGCCATTTCCGGACTCCAATATATCCCAAATAATACGATCAGCCAGTGTGAAAAAAGAAACTATCCTCTACTAAATAATTCAAAACATTATCCAAATTATAGTCTCAAAACTTTTATTGTTTTTACACGTCCAACGTTTCGGCCAATTCGGCCATCTTCAGGGACAATCTTAATTCACTATGAAACATATTATTTAATATTTTTCCAAACACTTCATACAGGCTATTCTGCCCAGGTCAAAACATTTTTATCCAATAAGTCAAAAATCCATTAATTTCACAGTCAAAAATATTTTTCATTTTACCACTATCATACACTTTTATTACTACTTATTAGAGTAATATTAAATAATATGTTTCATAGTGAATTAAGATTGTCCCTGAAGATGGCCGAATTGGCCGAAACGTTGGACGTGTAAAAACAATAAAAGTTTTGAGACTATAATTTGGATAATGTTTTGAATTATTTAGTAAAAAATTGCCAGTCTCAAGAAAGAATTTTATGATTATAAATGAAACTATCCTCTTTACAATTGAAACAAAAAGACAGAAATGGTATTGCCACAAACAAATAATGCAAGAGGAGAAGTGATAAAAAATAATCTGCTACTGTCGCCTCCGGCAATATACATACAGAATGCTTCAGGCTTAAGTGTTCAAACTGAAAATATGAATTAAGGATCTTAAAACAAGAAAAAATAAATCCCTATGAAAGTATGTTCGTTAACGCTTTGTTTAGAAGATATTTTAATTGTTATGGAATATTTAGGTTATAATATATAAATTTATATGTTCCAATTACTTTGTTAATGAAATTTATACATTAACGTTCATATTAAATATTGTTCAAAGTGATTACCTTGAGCATTAAGACAGCCATCTGTCTTCTACAGCAGCAGTGCCCATTGGATACGTGTTACAGTTTCGCGATTTTCAATTATCCTTGTTCGTAATGAATTTAGGTAATGAATGGACTTGAATTACATAAACGTTTTGTTTAATGTCACCCCAAGACAAATAATCCTGTGGTATCAGTTCTGGTTTCAGGCAATGCTGCTGTGGAAGAAAGATGCCGGGCCTGTTTTATACTCATGGTAATCATTTTGAATAATATTTAATATAAATGCTAATGTTTAAATTTCATTAGTAAAGTACTTGGAAAACCTTAAGTAGTATACTTATCACAACCTTAATAATCTATATCAATGAAAACTTTAGACGTGAATAATTCCTTAAAAAAAAGTGTTAACGAATATACCTTCATTATATTTCCTTGTTTTGAGGTCCTTAATTCATATTTTCAGTTTAGACACCTAAGCCTGAAACACCCTTTATATATATCGCCGGTAAATCCTGAAGATCGATAAGGAAGAAAAACACACACGGTTCCTCCGAGTTTGTAAGGAATCGATGAAATTAAATCTCTTTGGTACTACATCTGAAAACTGATCATTCAAATACGAAAAAAAGTATTCCTAGAAATTAAAGAAGAAAACAAGATAATATTAATTACAAGTAAACACAATGGCATACGGTAATTAACAATAAAAAAGACTAATTGATCTTCTAATAAAATAATTTCTACTCATCTACTTAATAATTTCTTTCCTGATTATTCTAAAAAAAATAGAATTTTAGACCACATATCTTCTCAATCACTAGATATTATTGAAACAATCAGAAAAAATAATTTATAGTTTAATATACTTAGTAGGAATTTAAATATTACCTAATGGATTTTGTGCAGCAGATGAACTTGCATTACTCGGGCCTGCTTCTTGGTTTGGCGTGAACAAACTGATATTTGTCGTTCGAGTCTCAACTGTAAAGAAACCTCTTGGTCTCTGCAATTCCCAAGGGTAAGGTCCAGTATAACTAGTATTTATCTGGCTGCTTCTGTGTTCCTGGAAAGGATCTACATATTGCGCTTGTGGTTGCACTCGGCCACCATAGGGAGGGTTAAATCCCATATTAATAACTGTTGGGCTTGGCTGCCCCCATTCATTCGAAGGTCCTGCTGGTCTTTGCATTGGACTAGTGAAATATGAATTATCCACTTCATTTATACGCCTTGGTGGAACTGAAGGTTGCAACCAGGGTCTATGATGATACCCACTTTGATCTTGAATTTGGCTATCAAATACAGATGAAGTCTGGCTTCGACTCACTGACGGAATTTGACGAGACCAATACCTCATCAATGCTGGGTTAGTTTCTGGTAAAGATGAAATAGCAGGATTACTTGGTACAGCTATGCTAGGAACCCATTCCGATGGCCTGTTCTGCAATAGATCAGTTGAACGGCTGAATCTATGCACATCCGTTGACATGGGTTCTGGAAAGTAATTTGTTGGATACTGGCGAACCTGTGCACGTTGGTACTGCTCACCTTGTCTATAATGATGAAATCTCGGGTCCACGCTGGTTCATGAAACAAATTGCAATGGTTTTGTATTATTATTATGTAAAACATAGTAATTTGTCAAATATGTATTTACTATAATTACTTTCACATACAATCAAGAGGTATATCTATAACTTACTATAAATATTTAAATTTAAAAGAGATTTAGTTATAACACGCGTTTTAATTATCATGGTACTGATGAGCACAAGCGCAGTAATGTTTTCCCGTCCCAAAACCTTCACTCACCTCACTAAATGGGCCCTCCAGTTTGATCTATTGTTGGTAAAAGACTAATTTATAAAGCATAACCCTTTCCTACATACTTAAAATTAACCAGAGACTAGTAGCAACCTCAATAAACAAAAACCAAATCCAAAACTGATAGTTGTCCATTTATTTATCAAGTAGACAAGACAAAGCATTTCTTTTAACACATAATTAGAGTGACTTAAATGTTTCAATACTTAAACACTAGCACATAAAAATTGTCGATAAGCTGATAATATTGTGATTGTGATAAAAAGCCTAAGTGAAGTCATTAAAAAAAACTCAGATTGATGTGAGCCAATAAACTTTTACTTTTTAAAAGTATCTTGTCACCAAATACATAAATATCCACAAAAGTAGTAATCAAATTTATATCATCAGTTAAGAAAAATAAATAATTTATAAGATTCATCGAAATGAATAGTATGTGATGTTGATAAAACTTAAAAATAAAATTCTTTCTACTGACCGCCTAAAAATTGAATAACAGTAAAATTAAATTAATTAAAATTACGTACAAAAATTAAACTCCAGAAATTATGAAACATATTCCCTTCTGAACTCAATGCAATAGCAGCAGCACTTTACTTCTGTTTGTCTTTGAACCACAACAATATAACAGTAATTACAGACTCATTAAGCTCGTTAAAAGGTTTAGATTGTATGTTTTCAGAGCATCCGAAAATTTCCTGCATCCATTTATACTTAAATACTACACAAAATTTGAGTATGTCAGTTACATTTATATGAGTACCAAATAATGCAGGAATCGCTGTGAATGAACTGGCCGCAAGAGAAGCACTAGCGCTCCCAGGAGGGGGTAAAGCAATTTTAACTCCATCAGGAATCAACAAACCCCTCGAAAAGAAAATCAAAGATAGGTGGTAATCTTTGTGGAACGAAAGTCCCAGGAGTAAACTAAAAATTATTACAAAGGATGTCAAGTCCCGGGTTACCTCCAGCCGTAAATGCCGTAGAGGGGAAATTGACTAGGCAAAGAGTAGATCACACGAGGCTCACTCAAATCTATCTTATCTCAAAAAAAAAAAACCTCCAAAATTTTAACTATTGTAACAGCAATTTGACAATTAGCCATATTTTCCAAGAATGCCCATATTTCACGTCACACCTGAATGAATATCTTAGGATATTTAAAAAAACTCTCAGATACGATAAAACAATAAAATTAGTATTTAAAATCTAAAGAGCTTACTGGCACAAGTATCACATCGAAGTGAAAAAATAATAAAATAAAACAAATGTAAGAAAAATTAAATAAGAAATGAATGGCGCTAATGTCCAATGATGTTTTGTCCCATTAAACAAAAGATATTGATTAGGAGCAAAAATCTGTTTTTGAGACTTGGAATACATCTTTCTCATTGACTCAATACAAATAAATGTTTCTATAATTACCATAATACCCCCTACTTCTTTGAATAGACAGTTTCTTACACAGTTACCTTGAGGAATACCTTTAACTATTCCTTTAGGTAACATAACAGGTAAAAAGGAAGTATAAAACATACAGGAAATTCAATAACTTTAAAAAAAAAAAATGTGCTGGTTTTCACTGACCAATATTCTTTAAATCAATCTTTTAAAAAATTAATATTTAAAAATAACATATACAATTTTGGTTTCCAAAATAATAACCAAAAATTTATTATTTTTGGAATTATTGATTACCAAAGATTATAAACATCTGGCTTTTGATAAGCAATGACGTATTTTAAAATAATAAATACGAGTTTAAGTAATGGTAAACAAATAATCTTAACAGTGAGATAATCTAAGGTAGGGTAACATTTGTGTTCAGTCTCCCTAATATGCATTGGCAAATAATTCCTTCCAGTATTTTTAGCCAAGAACGAATACAATACCAATAATTTACCGGCCATAAAACTCTTCCAATACCGTCATTCTGGCCTAGGGCATACCCAGGATCAAAACTAGAAGGGGCAAGCCATAGTATATATTTGTCGCAGTGCTTTATTATTTATTTAAATTAGTATTTGCTTTAAACAATTTGTTTTTATCAAATTAATAATTTTTTCATTTCTGAGGGAGGTGGGGGGGGGGGAGATGCCTTCTGCTGGATACGCCCATGATATTGACGATGCTAGACAATCCCGTGGTCCTACCTTAATGGATGCAAGTTTGGAAGGCCGTCCGCAGGTGGTTAGACGCAGGTTTTACCAATCTCTGAGATCTGCGGGCGGCGCCGGTTCGAATCTGGCCTGAGACATTGACGTAGGTTCGTCACCTGTAGATACCTCCCCCCTCCAAAAAAAAAGGGTGCAAGTTTGGCTTCTTACATGTATTATTGGAGGACTCTTGTACAAATACTCACTCCCACACAAAACTTTCTTTTGACAGAAACTTAATAACATTTATGGTGGTGGGGACTATCTCGACCAATCACTGAGGTACTTATTAGTAAAAATATAAATTATGCAGTTATTATGCTACAACTGCATAATTTATATTGTATGCAGTTGTTGCATAATGCTGACCATAAAGGTTGGTAAAAAAAATTGTAATTGCGGCGGTGGGATTTGAATAATAATTAATTATTCCATGTTCAAGAACAGGACTTGTTTCAGAAATTAATGTAATGGTTATTTATTCTTTTAATTTATATTTCTGTTAAGTGGTGATTGTAACTATAGGTAACATACCTAATATTCTCTTTTTTTGGTTGTTTTATAACCAAAAATATAATTTTTTATTCAGTTTTTGGTTTTAAAGGGAAACGTCAACACTTTCTCCTCCCAACTGTTAAAGAAACCAGTAAAAGCTGAGAAAAACTTGGGCACTAAGAAGTAAGCAGTGATGGCATTGATATATCGTCGGAGTTGTCTTGGGGCAAAACAAAGTCTCAACTTGCCGACACTTCACTAACTTATAATTAAATAATAATTGAAGAAGTTTAAAATGATAAATCAAGGCCTTTGGGAGCACAATACCGTCAGGCGCAATTCATCTTTCTAGTGTGACCAGGCTGCTGGCTATTTGTCCCAATTGCGGGCCCTCCGTATATACCTCCGCTTCCCCACACACTTCTATAGAATTTATCTACCTTAGGTCAAGTCTCGAGTCAGCTGCAGGAAAGTATTCTAGCTCTCTGTCTCTTTGAGAGCTGCTAAGTCTAATCCAATTCAACTCCCCCTTGGAATAAGCCAACCTCTCGCTGTGACCCTCCAAGCTCGTCTCCAATTTATTCCAACCTTCTTAAGCTTTCCAACAAGAGGGGAAGTTTCTTTTTCATAAAACATAATTTCTTTCACCAAACCACGTACCAGGTATAGTGGTACCTGACAGGGAATATCAAGTATTAAATCTGACGTACGTGATTTCAGCGGTAGGTAGGTGTAGCCTAGGGAATTCAGAGGTGAAAAGAAAGTAATACATTTTTCAAGAAAAGAAACTATATTTAATAGTCTAAAACATAATTTGCACTATTAAGTAAATATTTAAAATCTCTCCCAATTTTGATAAAATTAACAGACCCTTTTAAATAAAATATTACAGACAATTTTGATAAATAGATTAATCGGTAAGATTTACACGCGCCATATCCAATTCGTAAATTTTGATAAAATTATAATTTGAAATGAGGAAAGTAATTCATAATACTATTTTCATTGAAACACGATTATAGTTCATGTGGGCTACGAAAAAATTCCTCCGTTTTCACCAGTTGTAAGCCTGAAACTCGTATGAAATAAATATTTGTTCCAATAAATTGGAAATATAAATATTTAAGAGATATATGCTTAACTAACAACTATTTATTGTTTTTCAGTATCCTAAAAATAGCAGTTTGTGGGTTCAACATTTATGTGTGATACGTTTAAATTTGATATTTCTTCAAATTTAAAAACAGATTCATATCGATTTGAAAAACAAATTGTCTATTAATACATTCATGTCACCTTGTGACCAAATATAGTGCAAATTTCGAGAGTGGAACCAACCAACCCCTGTTGCAGATCATATAAAATCAATTTTTGTATTATTGGCGCCCTAACCACCCCATTCTCTACTCGTCCCTCAGGTTGGTAGCTTATGTGTTAAGATGGAGACGATGAGGTAAGCGGAAGCAGACAAGAGTAGGAAAAGCAGAAAATAGAAATAGCCAATGGGGTATGATGAATGGTCTGTAAATTGGAGCAGTAGCGATAGCCATCAGTCACCGGGGCCATATGCTGCGGCCGGACAGCTCCCTGCGCTCCATCAGTCCTTCGCCCCTTATCAATTTCCACTCCAAAACCAGACACGACTAGTCGCTCAAGGAATCAGCATGTCTTTTTTAACGGCTTTGTCTCTTTTTTTTTCTTTTCTGTAATATTAATTTTTGGAAAGATAGTGGATTTTAATGAAATGTAAGACGAACAACTAAGTTTGGAGGCGATGGAAATGGCGTATTTGAAATCAATGTATAAAAAGAAAAATAGACGTGGGTGTCCACATGCTTCACTATTAGTAGAAGAGCCCAAGAGGAGAAAAAAGGCAGTAATCTCACCCCAATTTTTGATTACTTTAATGAAAACTATTTATAATTACTAGTCAAAATTCATGAGTCTGCCAAGTATAAATAAGTAGGGGGAATAAAAAATGGCGGCTGTTTCAAAGCGATAAAAAAAACTAATTTTTCACTCGGAACTCAATATCTCAAAAACTAAGAACAACACAAGAGCAAGAGAACGTCGTTTAAAGAAGAGCAAATTTGCTAAAATATGAGCCCTAATAGAGTTATTTACGTTAAACAGTATTCGAGATACAGCTTTTTGAAAAGCAACATTTCATAAAAATGTTGTATGGGACGTATGGAGAGATCAGTAGTTAGATAATTTATTTTGAAAATCTATATCTCAAAAACCATTTGACGTACAGATGTCTATTAGCACTCAATTTAAAACTAATTTAATGAGCAATAAAGTATTTTATGATGTTTCTCTTCGTAGGAGTAATAGTTTACATGACATTTGCTAAAATAAATTGATTTGTAGTTGTTCGGAAAAAATTTTCATTTGATAAATTTATATTCATATGTGAATATCATAAAAACTACTACCCCTACGAAGATAAGTTTCATAAACTACTTTATAGTAAGCTAAATTTACTTTATTTTGAGTGTTGGCAGACATATGTGCGTCTTATGGATTTTGAGATATATTGTTTTCAAAAATCTAACAGTTTATACGAACACTATAAATTAAAATTTTGTGAGTTTATTTTGTCAAATATCATAAAAACTACTACTCCTACAAAGATAAACATAATTAACTATTCTGTAGTAAATTTAACTAGCTTTAATTTGAGCTCTGGCAAACATCTGTACATTTAATGGTTTCTGAAATGAAGTTTTTCATAAATCAAACTTATTGTCCGAACAACTATAAATACATTTGTTTTAGCAAATATCATGAAAACTACTATTCCTACGATAGTAAAGGTCATAAACTTATAAAATTTATAGTCCATTAAACTAGCTTTAATATGAGTGCTAATAGACATCTGTACGTCCCACAGTTCCTGAGATATAGATTTCTCAAAATAAATTAGCTAACTACTAATCTTTCAGAAGATTTTTAAGAAATTTTGCTTTTTAAAAAGCTATATCTCGAGAACTATTGGACGTAAATAGCTCTTTTAGGGATAATATATCAGCAAATTTACTCTTCTTTAAATAATGTTCTCTTAGACTTTCTAGTGTTGTTGATAGTTTTAAGATATAGATATTTAAGATATAGCTCCGAAGGAAAAATTAATGTTTTTTTAAGTTTTGAAACAGCCACCATTTTTTATTTCCCCTACCTACATTGCTCAGTGCAGACTGTCGGTATTTGGGTTAAGTCGTGGTATCGTGTCTCCAATCGTGGTATACTATACTGGTGTGGGAGACATAGTGGTTGAAAGGGACTAATTGCTACTCTATCTAATACTACTTCCACTAAGTAGCGACTTTATAGCCAGAGGTTGGTTCAACCTTAAAATATTGGTTCAACCACTATGTCACAGGGAAGTAGGTTTTTTAAAGGAGGTGGACCAAGAAATTATAGTCCAATAATTTTTTTTAATTGGAAATATTTAATAAAAATGTTCAAAAAAAGTTAATTAGCTTCATTCACTAGATTATCTGATCTTTTCTGGTGTTAAAAAAAAATTAAATCTATACCGCTACAACCCACGAGGTGCTGTAATTTGTAAGTACTGTTACTAGACCAACGGTTGTGCAAGGAGGTGATTTGGCCACGTCTGACCGCCAGATTTTTGCCTAATTAAGAGTGTCCACTTCATGAGGCTAGGTGGATCCCGGAGGGCTCCTGAACCCACAGGGCTGACTCACAGAAACAGAAAATGATTATCTCCCATAGCCGGATTCGAACCCGGGATCTTGGAGTTAGTAGCACATTGCCTTACCCATAAGCTTCTCACTCCTATGGTGTTAATAGCCTAAAAATACAGGTTACTACTATGTTCGAGTTATTCGAATTATGTTTTGTTTTTTTATTTTTACAAATATTTGTTTTCCAACTACTTAGAGACCGATACGTTTTTCATCTCAGATTTATTGGCACATATATCTTCATACAGAGGACAACTGCTAATAATTTCTGTTCTAAAGTAAATTCTCATTTTTGAGATACAGTGATCAAGAAGTCAGTGAATGCTTAGTTAAAGCCACGAACGGACCGTTTTTATTGTATACATATTAGTTAGTTAAGTGAGAAAATAGTTTAAAATTTTAGTAATATTGAATAAACAATCCGCACAAAAGAATTGCGCCGAAGAGGTAGGTTCGTTATAAGATAAAGTCGAAAAACGGGCGCCTGAAATAGGATAGTGAGGTTCGAGATAAAGACCCGAGCACACACACACAGGCACACAGAGCCCCAACTAAATTGACAAGGAGGCGAGCGAAGAAATCTTATTTACGGAAAACAGTTCAAACTGCCAGCCGGATTCTTGCCCTGCCATGTTTTCATTAAGACTTCAACATCATTCCAGTTTCTTTTAAAACTCTTTTTCTTTCCTCAACTTTTTTTTTTTCTTTTTTTTAATCTCTCCCTCGTTCACTTTTTCCTCTGTACATAGCTTTCCGTAATGTCGTATTGGAAACACGATTTATTTTCACTTTTAAAATAAACTTGTTTTGAAAGTAATTTTCTTATTTGGGGGAAATATTGTGTTGTAAATTTTCCTACGAAAGTTGACGGGGGTATGGAGCGTTGCTCCGATTTTTAGTTTGATGACTCCATTATGATTTTACTAATCTATGGAACCAATTTTTTTTTACTCGCACAGAAATATATCTAATCTACGTGGGTTATATCTTCCTTTCTGGAGTAATAGAAATAAAACCAAAAAGGAAATGGTTAATAAATAGGTAGCAAGAATACGTGAAACAATAAGTATTAGTTTTTAAATAAATTAATCAGTATTCAGGTAAAGTCTCAAAAATCTTTATTATTTCTATTTCAGTCCAACGTTTCGGGCAATTCGGCCATCCTCAAGGACAATCTTAATTATAAATTTACACCTCATATCCAAAACCTTAAAAACACTCTATAATTATGTTGATAATGTATTAAGTTGATCTATAATCAAACGTTTTTAAAAATTGATGAAATTGTGACAAAATAGGGTGATTTGGCTGATATTAATGACCTGGGGAAAATAGCCTGCAAGTTGTTTTTAAATATTTTGATTGGAGCTCTATCAATGGGTAGATTCTCCTCATGTCATGTTATAACTTATAGCTTATTTACCAACTGAATATAGTTGTAAATGAGAATAAATTATTTTCAAAAAAAAATTTGGATGTGAAGTGTAAATTTATATCTAAGATTGTCCTTGAGGATGGATGAATTCGCCGAAACGTTGGACTGAAATAGAAATAATAAAGATTTTTGAGACTTAACCTGGATACTAATTAATTTATTTAAATAATAAATACCAGTCTCATGAAGTTGAAAAGATTATATATAAAATAAGTATTAGATCAAAGTTCGTTTCATGTCACACTTTACGTGACACTGAGATAGGACACTCCTTAGAAAATATTTGCACAGAAACTTCTCTTAAAGGACTCTCGACCGAAAACCCCTCATAAGGGATAATTTTATGATAGTCAATAACCTACATATTTGATGTATAAGAACATCTTTATTGCCGAACCCCTCCACCCCAGACGCAGACACAAATTTTATTCGGCATCCTCACTTTTCATTCCTCTTTAACGGACGGTAGTCAGGAAACATTAGTGTGTAAACTCTCGATTCCAGAACTAAAGTCCAATATGATAAGGGAAATTCCACAACGATTAATTTAATACTAAACCTTGTATAATAATCCGTAGAATTTTTCAATTGTAAATTACAAAATCTTTTCATTATTGAACTATATGTGTATTCGCTTTGTTGAAAACATTTTTTAGGAAACAATATAAGATCAGTTTTATTTTTTTTATTTACTTATTTATTGAAATTTACAACTGTACACAAAGAACACAATAATTAAATTTGATGAAAGTTTCGAACAATTGAATCTTGGGAAGGAACGAAACGTCTGCAACGAAATTGATGTTAAAGTCTTTATGGATGAGTTTATTTGTGACGTAATAAGGAGTAGTAATAAGTAGTTTTTTGTAGTGAATGAAGAGTATAAAGTTTTTCAAGTAGCGTTTGTCAAGTAGGTGTTATAGTAATCGAAATCTACGAGCAGTTTCTTGTCGTTTCAGTCTTGTGTGGGCATTCAAAGTAAGTCTTAAAAATTGTATCGAAAATAAATGCATATCGTCCCTTAAGCTGTGATACTTAAAAGGTTCGAGGAAATCTTCACATATTATTTAAAAAAAGAAAAATTGATTACATCGTTCTAATGACATCCCAAAAGAATTTTCTAAGTAGGAAAAAGTTTTATCCACCAAAAGTACGATTGAGACGAAATGTTCTTAGGATAATGCTTAGTTTTTTTTTCTTTTTATTCTGTTTAAGCAGTATAAAAACCATATTATTGTTTTGTTTTTCCGTTCTTAACGGAAACCTCCGTATAACCGACAAAATTATATTCCCATGAGTATCCGTTATTATTGAAGTTTCACTTCATTAAATAATATATAATTTTGACAAAGCAATATTTGTATTCAATATATTCGCTATGGACATATTGAGCTAGAAATGAGTAGTATACATCATTTTTAGATTAGACAATCTGAAGACGAAGGAGAGCTCCAAAACTTTAGCACAGAATAGATAAACATAATAAAATGTATCATAAAATAATGAATTATTTTTTCAATAAAATGTTAAATACTAACAACTAAAATTAATCTTCAACCATTAAAATCTCAAATAAAAACATTATAAAATATAGAAATAAAAAATTTAAGTAGTCCTTCAGGGGGAGTAAGAATTATTTATGTTTGTTTATCAATAAATCAATATGTCTCGTTATATCACCTATAATTTTATTTTAATTTTTTAAAAATTTCTAGTCTCCAAAGGTCAAAAAAACCTAGAACCGAAATACAATGTTTTCAGCACATATATTTATTTTATTTTTGGATGTTTCGGAGAAACACTGTGTCCTCCCCCTCCCCTCTGCTCGATACAATGCACTGTTAGTTTCAAAAACGGAGCATTTAATGAGTTAAAATCATCAGCATAATAATAATTTCAAACCTCTATAACAAAAAATGTTCCTTGATCAATGATTTCTGCTACAGATAATTTTTAAAAACATAAAAGGAAAATGGTCCGGCTGCGGTAAAAAAATGTTTTTAATAGTAATTGAGCTATTTAATGTGAGCCAACGTTTCGCCCCACTTTGCAGAGCCTCATCAGGGCTAAAAAGATATGAACAACTAAAATAATGTTACAAAATTTTAATAAAATTAAAAGAATGGATTTTTTATTGTATTTCAATTTTGTATTTTATCCATGTATAATTTCTCCCCCTTACTATGTATACTATCTTTTGATGTCTGCCTATATTTAATATTTACCAATATTATCTTTATTAAATGTTATTTATTTGTTAACCGCCACTTACCCTCCACCCCCCTATCCTTTAGTCTCAACATTCCATTTTTGTTGTAGTTATTTGACCTTAAGGTCATAAAATTTAAAAAAAAAACTTGTCTAACTTCGAATGCAATCACACGTTTGAAAGTTCGTATACTCATTAACAGATAACAAAATCGTTCAACATTGATAATATTATTAAAATTTTACATTTATATAGGCATCGTAGTGGGACATGTAACTGGAGATGTGAGGAATGGTGGTGTGAGATGGAAGGATGTAGGAAAGGTTGAGCTTGGCATCTTGAGAACGACCCCAAATCCAGGTTTTAAGCCTTTCTCTCTTCGGCTTGTTTCTGTCAAAGTTGCCCTAAGCCTGTGATCCGAATCGCAATGAGCTTGATTCGATTAGGATTACATCTCCTTAACCTCCTTCATCGCCCCACCGACAAAGACCCCTGCATGGCAGAGTTGTAAACTAATTCAATGAATGCAGAGGAGATTAGCAGAAATCAAATGGAGTTTCTCATAATATAAAACGCAACAAGCTCCATTTTATCCATTTATAGTGATTCTACGAAATTTTAAAAATTAAAATGTCGATCTAGTGTCAGATTTTAGTTTAATTCTGGACTATAATAATGATTTTAATAGAAAATTAATATTATATATTTGCATAGGTCTAAAATAACAATTATTTTAAATAATATTGAAAAACAAAACTTTTATTTCATAAAAAAAATGTTGGGTTGTTTCCTTGGAATCATTATCAGATAGCTTGAATGGATGTCTTCGCAAAATCTCTTCTACCTGCACGTTTCTGAGCCGGCAACTGCTATTATCAACATTCAGAATACCTATTGAATTAAATTTAACTTTTTTTTGTTAACCAGGTATTGTCAATACATGGTATATGATAAATTTAATAATCCTTTTACTGGAAGAGTCTTATGGAATTAAAATGGATTTAGTGAATGACACAAATTCTTCCTTATTAAAATACAATAGTTTATTTCATATCATCAGCAACGTTTCGGGAAATTTCCCCCATCTTCAGGCTGCTAAAAGATGGGGGAAATTTCCCGAAACGTTGCTGATGATATGATATAAACTATTGTATTTTAATAAGGAAGAATTTGTGTCATTCACTAAATCCATTTTAATAGTATATGATTTTTCATCCTCGTATCCAATTTTTTTAAGGTTCTCCAATATATAACTTATAACAATCATTGCAACCTATTCTGTACACCACATTCTTTTTGTCCTATTATTTCAATTTTGTCCTTCGCATTACTCAAAAATTTGTCGAATTTATTATCACTATAGTGCCTAATTTTATATGTTTGTGATCATATTCTATTAATATCTTCCATAAATAAATTTATATAAATTTTAGATATAGAAAAAAATACAAAAAGTAGGAGAGTAAAAGAAATACCCTATCTATATCAGAACAAAATATTAAAAGGGTAGTGAATTTTAAAATTGAAGAGCATACATACATCATTAATAATTTAAACATATAATAAAATGAAAAAAACTATATTGGTGTGGTGTCTATGAGAAAAAATGAAAGTAAAATGAGAGAGAGAAAAAAAAGATAAAAAAAACAAAAAAAAAAACGAGAACTGATGAACATATGGAAGGATCAGCAAAATGCAAACAAAGTAAGGATTAGGACGTCGGTCAATTTCGTTTCAATTTGATAATGATACTAATGGTTACTCGAAATATTTTATAGTTTAAAAAAAAATTTACGAATTTTATATTAATGTATCCATACATTTTAGATATAGGAAGCCAGTAAAAGAAAGGATATTATTAATATAATACTGTAATTTATATAATTTTTTAAGGTAATATTTAAATAATAATTTTTAAATAAGTTTATATTATTATATTACTGTTGCATTGTTTTTCAAATTTGTAGAAGAATCCTGAAGACGGAGGAGGACTCCGTAACGTTGGTGTAGTGTAAATAATTTTAAAATGAAGAAATATTTCGACAGAAAAAAAAAGACAATCACTAAATTTTTATATGACATAAATTGAACCTTTCTGGGGTAGAATATTAGTATACAAGCAAAAGTATTTATTTTTTTGAGTATTGCAATTCCACATAATACAACAGTACTCCCATTGACATCTCGGTCTACCTCAATAAATTTCTCTTATTGTTCTATTTACGTTTTATACTTCATACCATTTTGAACTCGTCAACTTAAAATATTTGGGGAAAAAACACATTAAAAACTCTTAATTTTGTATTACATAGATGTTCCCTTTTGACAGTTAATGCGAATCTACCATGAAAATATTCATTTAAACTCGTTATTTTCCTGTAAAATATTAAAAATTAATATCTGGAATAGATTAATTTTCCTATAATCTACTTATTTAAAAACATAGATGATCTTCCTTTTTATAAGAGATCATTCATCTCAATGATATAAAAGAATTTTGGGGATATTCTTAAGGTTTCCTGGATACCATAAAGACTCTATTTCTAATATCTAGCAATGTTATATCCTATCCTAAACAGAAATTCCAAACTAAAACCAGAAACAACTGTTCTTATATTTAAAACAATCTTCAGGCCACTACTGATGTGCGGCTGTGAAGTCTGGGGAGCTGCATCCTTCACGAAAATGAAAGAACTGCAATCTTTTCAAAATAAAGTCATAAGAATCGCAGTTAATGCTCCTTGATTCATAAGAAATAGCCAATTGCATCGCGAATTACAAATGGAGTCAATAGAGGATTACATCAAAAAAACTGTTCATGAAGTTCCACTCCCAGTTGCCGACAGTTAAAGGAGCAGTGACCTACAACCTGGGAAACCCAACCTCAACCCGAAGACTGAAGCCTAGACTGCTGCAGGACATTCTTTTATAAATTTTTAATAAATATAAAATTAATTCATAGTCACACTACCTCTATTTACTTATTATTATTATTCATTATTATTTTATTTTTTTCTCTCTTCCCTTTTGCAAATTAACTTGTTTCTTTTTACTATTGGAAGACAATTGTTTGTATTATTTAAGTGTACCAATATCATTATTTTTTGTTATTAATTTTACTTTCCTCTTTTATTAAGAAGCATTATTCTTATCTATTTATTTTATTATTATTTTTTTTTCTTTTAATCAGAACATTGTATATAGTTAGGGGTGTCATTTGTATGACTATACCCCCTCATAATCAACTGTTAATATATATAATATAAGTTATATCAACCATGTAAGGCCCACCAGGCCGATCTGGTATAAAAATAATAATATCTAGCAAATAAAGGAACGATGAACGATCTGCAGTATAGCTTAAATTTGATTAATTTTTAATTTATATTCTTTATATAAGCATTAAATAATCACATTGTTTCTATTGATAATACTACATTCTCATAGTTATCCCACCTAATATTAGGAAGATATCAAGCCAGTAATCTATAATCTACGTTAACTACTTTCCTCTTTACAATAATTAATTGAACCGGACAATTTATTGAAAAATCTCTTTAACTAAGTTTTGATCTTGAAGCCTTATATGTAAACGTGAAGTTTTATGAAGTAAAATTTATACAGTTGTACCTCAAAACTGTTTCATTTTAATTTCAAACAAAATTTTAAGCAGTAATTACGCTCTCTGAAAAGCAGATATTTTTAAACTAATATTTTTTCCATTTTTTATACACCTATGTCACTTAATTTTACGACTTCATTTTTCAATTACAGTGTAATGCATTTTTCAAAAAATCTTAACAAACAGAACGCTTTTATTAATCATTATCCCCTTTAAAATACCTAGTGGATGTCACTCTTAACTAGATAATTAATGAACAACATTATAAAATAAGAAAATAAAGAGATCAAAGTATTTTCATTGTAAATACACGAAATTTTCACTTACAACTGATGAAAATGTTTGCGGGTAAGCTCTAAGTGAATTCACTTCTGTTTCGGACTACACACGTTTATTACACTTATCTCGTTTGTTTTTCGTTTTTTTAGTTTTATAACTTTATTTTTCATTTTAATTATTTTTTTTAACAGCTTGGTTCTATGTAAAATTCTATTTCTGAATTTTATTTGACATACAATGGTTCCGGGCATAAATTGGTTAACGATGTAACAGCGGTACGACTTAAAACGGGGAGACATAAAACAAGGATTATCTGTAGATGGAAGATGTAACAGCTTTCAGATATTTGGAAAATTGGTAATTCTAAACATAGGACAATTTAACTAAGGTGGATAGAAATAGTCCCCAACCACATCAATGAAGCAACATCGAGCCATTGCAAATATCAGTCCGGAAGCCGCATCGATTAATGTGTTCGAGTTATGATGTATTGCGGGTCACAAATACATATCCCATAGTTTCACCACTAGTTGAAAGTTGATTTTATAAATGCATAATTTGACCGTCCTGTCATTTTGAACCTGCTTTCCTCTATATCTTTGTGACTTATACATCCCTAGTTATTGCATTTTATCTTTAATTATTGAGTAATAATTAATGGCCAGAACTTTTTCCAAAATGGATTTTGATAAAAAGTAACATAGATTAAAAGTTATACATAATAAGATGTGTTTATCAAGAAATTTTTATACATAATGAAATATCTTGTTTGAGACAGGTTTATCTAGTAGTTATAATAAAAATATCCATATAGTTTCATTATTATTTTATTATCTTTGAATTGCTACGTTTCAGCCATTCCGACCATTCTAAAGGATCTATTAACTTATTCACACTATCACAGCCAAACATTAGCCATCACACTATTGCAGGTTATTATGCCTTTGTCAATATTTATCATCAGTCAATTATCTATTATTATCACAGTTACACTTATTATAATTATTTAGTTTACAATTTATATTTGTCTTAATTACTATATCAACACTAAAGTGAAACAGAAATTGTAATTGTGATAATAGTAGGTTATTGACCAATTATGAAAATTGCACAAAAGCATAATAACCTGCAATAGTGTGATAACCATGGTAACCAATGTTTGGCTGTGATAGTGTGAATAAGTTGATAGATCCTTGAGAATGGCCGGAATGGCTGAAACGCTGGAATTAAGATAATAAAAGTGTGTTGAGACTATATGCATATTTTTATTATAACTAAAATAAATTTTAAGTAATTTCATCAAATATCACTTTATCGCTCAGTTAGGTCGCATACTACTGGCCGTATGCCGTATGCCTATATCACATGATACAATATGAAAAACATTTAAAAATTAACATTAATGCTCTATTTTTACATTAGCAAAATTAACAATTAGCAATTATAGTATTTGAAATACTGGATTTTTTCTAAATTATTGAGTGTTTTTGTGCTAAAATTTTCTTTTGGTCAGTGAATGAATACCTTCTGATACTGAATAATCAAAATATGCCGTTTGACAAAACGGTAAGAACGAAATAATCATTCCCGTTGCAAAGAAGTTAAGCATTATCCATGTCATATTGGTTGCTTTAAGTTCGCCAATATTTTTTTATAAATCAGAGACAGGATATTTTTCAACACGATCAAACCTAATTATGCCTGTGATTCCAACTTCTAAAGGAAGTTAATTTATCCATAAATAGCATAGAAGTAAAATAATGATCGACATAAATTGACCAGCGAATATTTTAAGCCTTTTTCTATCTCAGTTATTTTTCACGAAATATTAGAATCACACTTCCAATTATCCCATATTCATTTTTGGCACCTTTAGCACTTTGAGAAACCTTAAAATCGATTAAGGATCCCAGTTTATTATTCTAGCCAGTATCTTATATCCATTTTATATATAAGATAATTAATTATAATAGATGACGGTATTTTTATCTGGCATTTTCAAAGCTCGAAAAGGTTGGGCTCTGTGGTTGGAAAGAATTTAACATTATTAAAAATTCATGTCCATAAATAGAATAAAAATCTTAAATAAGATGATTATGTGGAAAAATCAAAACTAAAAAAAAAAAAAAGCTAACAGTTTTAAACGTACCCATTCGCAGCCAGTGTTCCGAAAAGGCAACATTGAACTTTGATGTCTTCCTTAGAATTACAAATTAAAAATAGCTTTGACTTGTTGTTATAGTTAATTTTCCTGAAGTGTTAAGTTATAATAAGAAAATGAGTAACTTATCGAAACAAACTAAATAGGAGTAGGAGTTTATATTACCATAAAAACTATGGCTCTCAAATTACAAAAAACGACACTAATAATAAAATAAGACATGGTTAATAGAGAATGAGGAATTAAGCCAAACTTATAAACTAAATAATTGGCCTGTAGGGTGGGAAAGGAAAACATATTCATTCATGTTATTAACTGTCTTTCCCTCCTCTATTTTGGTCTATTTTTCATCGTGTTGCGTTTTCGAAACACTGACTGTTTATGGGTTAAGAAATTAACGTATTCCTATTAGCCTTGTGGCTAGCAGTATAAGCCATCTAGCGGCAGAACGGCGAAGCTCACATTGCCTCCTACTTACCACTCAATAGAGCTGAGTAAAAACTAATTATAATTACCATCACAATTGCAATGGCTGTAATTTTAAATTTCAGAAATAAAGTTACAATTACAAGTTATTTCAATATATGATTACAACTACTTTATGAACCACTATAATTGTAATTGTGGTCCCCAATTGCAGTCACTAGTTGTGTCAAAGTAATTGCAATTACTAATTAAAACCTTATGTAATGGCCATTTCTTTTTGCCCGACTCTGCCACATAACCTTCAGCAAAAAACTAAAATAAATTTTCAAAATGTTTTGTTTCAAAAAAATCTAAGTCATTATTTAACTGGTTTAAGAAAATTAATACATTTAATTAAAATTTAGAGCAAAAATGCTTAGTGATTATTAAATCAGTCACCATGATACTTATTTTTCAGTGATTGATGAGTAGTAGTAACCTTGAAAAATCAATTAATCAGAGTAATTAGATCAATATATATATGCATTTTTTTTCTTATAATTTCATAGAAATATTTGTCATACCTCACGAAAGATAAAAGTCAGTTTTCATTTTTATGGTATCCACAGAAATATATAAAAAACAATCAATGGTTATAAATCAAATCTAAGAATTAAAGGATTGTTATCATAATAATATACATTAATAAAACCATATGTATTACTTTATTTAAATCTCATTCAAGCCTTTTAGAAATTTATTAGAACCCTGAAAAAAATCAGTTCATCACTTCATTTATATTATCTCGATCTAAGGCAGCGGTTTCAAAACTGGGTGCTGCAGCACCCTGGGTTTCTGCATGCATACGTCAAGTGTGCTGTAAGCAAATGCCAGGAATCTTCGCACCTTTTAAATGTAAAACACAAAATTATGAAGAAAGGAAATTTAAATCTCTTCTTTTCTTGGTTAATTACTAAAGGTCAATTATTAAAAATAATAAACCCAAATGTCATAATTCTTCATTTTAAAATGAAATATTGAAAAATCTATTTTTAATCTCTGTCAGTAAGTTTCAAGGTTAATTAACATAGTTTGAATGCTATTTTTTTTTTTTCTGTATACGCTAAATTTGCACTACATATCCAACCGTTTTGAGGATTATTATGCCAAAACCTTTTTTAATCCTGACAAGGGTACTAATATTTTTTTTAGACCAACAAGTGTGCTGAAGTAAAAACAAATTGGGAACTGCTGACCTAGGGAGCAGTAAAAAAAAAAAAACTAAATTCTTTGGCCAAGAAATTTTCGTAAAAAGAAGGAATTCATAAAGAGAATTACACTGTCAATTGACAAATTTTAATAAAATAAACCCTTTCAATACTTAAATAGTACCTCTTCCTAATTACTTTTCAGTATAAAAGTAGGGATTATCCTTACCCTAATTTTTCAACGACTTATCCTAATTTAATTTCATTACTCATACATGTCATTAAACATCTTTAAAGAATTAAATATCCACTTCAGCAAATGCACCGAGCAAGAGGGGCATGCTTGCAATGAGCATGTGGGCTGAGGGAGGAGGAACAATTTACTGCACCACACGAGCACTGAGCCCCTGTGAGTACCTCCAAACAGGAAACTCAGTATGGGCTGTGTGTTGTCCTCGTTTGATCTGGTGTCTAAATATTGATTCTACATGCAATGATGAACTGAAAATTGGCTGTCAACAGTTTATAACATATATTGATTTCACTCATTGAAAAAGTGAATAGAAAGTGGAGGTGGCAAATAAATCGGTATCAAGAGAGATAAGTTTTATGCTTTGTTCTTAAAAACAATTCAAAATGAAACAGATGAAAGCTTTAAAAAAATGTCACCGAAGAATTTTCATTGTATATTGAATAGTGTCAGGGCTATAACTGAGAAACGAGACACATTTTGAATCTATGGTTACTTGCTAAATTTTTCATTTTATTCTAATATAAAAAAAAAATTAGAGTTATAAAATTGTTTATTTAAGTAATTATAAATATTATTTAAGTTGTTTCATCATGTGACCTACACTTTTTTTTATAAATGTGTAAAAATTACAATTGCCTTTAGGTCAAAAAATTTTAGATAAAAAAATCAATGGTTCATAATCCATTAATTTTTTAT
>NW_027111010.1:305647-307025 GCF_000696795.3 Halyomorpha halys | reverse complement strand
ATTAATTAAGAACCATTGTCTTTTTATTTCAAATAAGTTTAAGTTTAAGATAGCTCTAATTTTCAAACATGATTATTTAATTTTATGATTACAGCAGAACCCAGCTTATCGGAAACGAGACCTTACAGCTAATCTGTAGGGTGTAAGAGAATAAAACTGCAGCATTAATAACTTTGTAGGAGATAAATAAAGAGCCAACTGGAGAGGATTAACAAAGGGGAGTGGGGGCTTATGTTTAAGCAGACCCTGTGACAAAGCTCATAATCATCTGAGCATTCACTTGCTTTGATGTACAACCCTTGGTTCAATGTCTTCGGTGCATTGCGGTTTGGACTATCCCACACTCATAAGAGCAAAATTAGCATTTGAGTGTACTCGTTTGGTTAGCTGGTTACATATATATGGTTACAGTCATGGGTATACCGAGGGGAGGGGGGTAGGTTTCCCCTCTAGAAGTACCAAAAATTGTTAATTTAATAAAAAATAATTATTTTTTTCAAGCAACTGCTTATTCTAATCGCTAATAAAGCACTGCGAAATTATATATAATTTTTTTAAATTTTGTTTCATTCGCCTTTTCCATGCTGAAATGTAACAACCTGATTAATTATGGCCTGCCACCTGATCCTTACCCCCCCCCCCTTGATCCTGGGTAAGTGGGTGGATAGACCCTTACTTACAGTATTTTTGTGCATAAAAGTACTTCAACAGTAACCTTAGTATTAAATTGTCGGGGCTTAATAATATAGCTTAAAAATTACAAAATTCCAGCTGTGGTTTGTTTTCTGCTTCTGATATATTGTATACAGACCATTGTGCATTGTATGGTGCAAAAACCTCTGCATTATTCAGGGCTCACCTCATAATATTAAGTTAAGAGACTAAATGGATTCATATCTCAAGGATTGGTATGACTGAGATAATAAGTGTTAAGGCTCTCAAACACTCATCAATAACTAGCCAGAGAATATTTTGCCAATTCAAGCATCTTCATGGTTTTGGCTATTTTAATCTTATAATAGCCAAAACCACAAAATTGTAGATCAGAGACAACACATCACACATAAAAAAAGGATAAGATAATCAAATAAAGATAGAACATCATTCCAAGTTATTTCTATGTATACTATTTTGGATGGATAATTTGAACTGCTTTGGTAATATTAGTAATATAATGTAGTAATATTTTTCATGAAAGTTGTGATGTAGTAAATTGAATGCTCTGAAGACAGGAATAGATGAAAACTTTGATACCAGAAATTTAACATGAAAATTATTGGTTTATAAAAGCACCAACTACCACCTGACATTTTATATAATAGAATAGTGGAAATAGTTAAATTGAGAAAAAAATTCCTATAATTATTGATGTCTTAAG
>NW_027111010.1:302211-303350 GCF_000696795.3 Halyomorpha halys | reverse complement strand
GATTTATATGGATGATCTCCTATTGTTCAGTAAGAACAAAGACGAACATGCGCAACATTTACATAGCATATTCCAGAGAATCAGGCACGTTGGGCTCCAATTATCGGGGGAGAAATCATCGTTGTGGCAGGAGCAAATAAATTTTTTGGGCCACACGATCTCCAGGGGAGGAGTTAAACCCAACGCAGATAAAGGCACAGCAATACAGAAGATGGCAGTGCCTAGGGATGTAAAGGGAGTTTGGAGGTTGCTGGGAACTTTTAATTATTATTGGAGATTTGTGCCAGAAATGGCTGAGTACCTTATCCGACTCAACAATCTTTTGAAGAAAGGCAGAAAGGTGATCATCACTCCGATTGTGGAAGACAATATCAGGTGGTGCATTGAGAAGCTGAGATTGTAGGAAACTGCGAGGTTTGTTTACGCACTAAATATGACAGACATCCGCCTAAAGGAAGACAGGAGAAGACACCTACTTCAGATGCACCGCTGAAAAATTTACAAATTGACACATTTACATGGAAGGGGTATAAATGGGTGACCATGATTGACCTCTTCAGTAAGGCGGCAATGGCGCACCAGGTGCAGGACAGGTCTTCGGAAGCAGGACAGCTCGAAGAAAGTTATGGGAAAAAGCACGCGGAAGAATCGAAAAGGAAAAAACCAGGAGGGTGGTGCAGGAAAATCTAAAGGTCACAGACAGGATGGGAGATATCAAAATTGGGACGATCGTATATAGAAAGTTGGGTTCTAACAGGGGTAAGGAGATACAGCGATACGAGGGCCCATTCAAGGTGATAATCATTAGGGAAAATAATTATTTTATTGAGAGTATTATCCCAGAAACTAAAAAGAGGCGAACAGTCCATATTGAACAATTAAAACTTCCGGCAATGATAATACAGAAACTGGACTGTTCTCATATCACCTCCACATGAAATTTAGTTATTTATTTAATTTTTTAATGTTGTGTTTTAGTTTATTTGTGACTTTTGTATTTTTTTTGAATTTTATGTTGTTCTTTTTATTGTATCAGAAATCTTTTTCTTTATTTTTAAGTTTACTTTATGTATATAGTGTTTACTTTTGATCAACTTGTGAGTTTTTGTATATTGGTATAGGAATTTTTTTTTTATTGT
>NW_027111010.1:295899-302161 GCF_000696795.3 Halyomorpha halys | reverse complement strand
ATGTCAGCTGACTGAGCAGATCAGCTGATCATGTGTATATATAAAGATGTGCTGAACCCAATAAAGCCAGTATGTTACAGCAGTTGAAACGTGTTACATCTTATTCCTTTATTCCTTCTTCTCTTTTTTGACATTTTGCTTTCGCCAATACTTAACTTATATATATATATATATACATTTTGCAAAATAAGTAATTATTATACTTTTGCATAATGGTTCTAATATATATTCTGTGTATAATTGTTATAATTAAAGATATGACTGGATAAAGATGTTATGTTAAAAATTTCAGTTTTTTAGAAAATGACAAATAAAATTTTCCATTAGTCATTTCTAAAAACATAATCTATCCTATCAAATAAGAAATCATGTGATTAATAAAAAATCTTTGACTTCTTGTAACACTTTTTTGTTACAAGGTGTACATTCGAAATAAATTAAAAAAAATTCATTATATCGCAACTTCATTCACTCAAGTCTTCCACCATTTATCCTCGATTTTATTCCTAGAAAGGTGTTTGCTCTTTTTATATTAAGATTCTGAGGTGAAAAATAAACTTCCTTTAGAATATTATCAATATTCTATATTTGCTTGTACATTTTGAGTTTCCTCATCTTCAAGTACTATTCTTGCTATAATTATAACATTTATCAACAATTTATGAATGTAATCAAAACTTATACTCAATTTTACGTTATTTTGTTTATTTACATATTGTCACGTCATTAAAAATTATAACAGAATATTGTTTAGACAATATCATTCACTCTTTATACATTCATCCGTCCCTTTAGCACAAATAAATGTTAAATAATTCAAGGTATTATCTCTTTGAATACATAATATGCCTGTATGCTGTTTTTCTACCTCCCTATTAATATGTCTATATTTTTCATTAAGTGGATTGCTTCTAAGATTCTTTTGCTTTTTGTCACATCTATTATGGTGGGGTTTTTGAAATTAAATTTATGGTTCAAAGTTAAACTATTATTAGCCAATGCTGCATAGTTTATATTCTTAATGTTTTTACAATTTGTGACACATTTTATTCTGCTTTGCAGTTTTTTTTTATTTCTCTCCTATATATATTCTTTCACAGTTTTTGCAGTCAAGCCTCAATATTGCATTTTTCCTTTCCAATTTACTTATTTTATATTTCATGTTTGATAATTGGCGTTACAGATTGTTTTTGTTGTATAAACTGGTATTAATATTGTTATAGTCATAGTCTTGTAATATTTTTTTTATTTTATCGGTTAGGCCTGAAATTTATTGCAATCTGAAGAATTTTATATTGTCATTATTCAGTGTTTTTCCTTTTTTTTTCTCAATATTATCAGTGACTAGAATCTTTTTATTGTTTTCCCTATAAAATTCATTGATTTTTTTTTTGTTTTTATGTTTTTGTTGTTATGTTACTCTGCTCTATTGGTCTGACTGTTTGTTTGCATCTTTATTCTATTTTATGTACTATTTTTGGGATGATGATTATTTTTTATTTGGGTGTACCAAATTCTGTTGATTAATCTTTTTGGACAAACATTTTCAACTAATATATTTATATTTCTGTCTTGATTTGTTTCATGTAAATGATGTCTGTCAGATTGATTTCTATATATATATTTATTGATGGGCCCATTTAGTGTTTATTTTATTATTGTCTAAAGTAATGCCCATAACTAAAAATTAGATTTTTTTATTTTGAGGTTTTTCTATAGTGAATTTTATTATTTTGTAGTAATTACTGAATAGACCTAATATTTCATTTTAACTGCTTTTCTTTGTTATGATTGTTAAATCATCTATATATTATGTAACCATAATACAAAATTTCATAAAATAAATAGATATATTTAACAATAAGATAAAATTGAGTATATGTTTTAATTATGTACATAAATTGCTGATAAATGTTACAGTTGTAGGAATAATCGTACTTGAAGATGAAAAATTTTGAAACGTACAAGAAAATTTAGAATGTTGATAATATTCTAAAGGAAGTTTATTTTTCTCCTCAACATTTTAATAATTCCATTATTAGTTTAACAGTATTTTATGAATAAAAGCTTACTTTATATCAAACATAAGTTCTGGTTCCTGGAAACCACCTGAAGCTCTCCCCTCCTTATTTGAATCAATAAGTTCACTGAACCCCCTGCGACTGCAAAAAAAAATATATCAAATGAAAATATTCACTTAGAATAATTAAAATTAGATATATGTTATAACTATGGATTATTTAAGAAACAATGACATCATTTATTAAAAATAAAATTGAGTTAGTTATCAACAATAACATACAACAATTATCTGTACTTAAAATAAATGATAATCAGTGATATAAATGATTACAGTATAGATTAGGTCTGTGTGATAAAATCTTTTCCATAGCTTGCTGAATAATATTAAACATAAAATGAATGAGAACATAAAACTAAAGGTTGCTAAACCAACAGTTAGTAAAATGAATTTCGAATTGCCATCTGGTGTTAAAAATAAAATTGAGTAGTAGTTTTCTTCACTAATATATATATATACATTATCTACACTTAAAAATAAATGCAGTGATATGATTTAAAGTATGTGCAATAAAAATTAGTAAAGAATTATTTCAATTGCTTGCTCAACAATATGAAACATAAAATGAATATGAACATAAGATCAAAGGTTACTAGACCAGGAGTTAGTAAAATCTTTAAGCAAATTAATACCAAATACAATTTATCCAATGTTAAATTTCCTTATAATTGTAATGAATTTACTATTACTAAGTTTTAGTAATTATTATTTATTTAATTGGAGATCCGGAAAAAATATATAACAAAGACTCCTCTGAATGCCACAAAATAAAGATATACAAAAATAAATAACAGATAATCCAGATTCAGAGTTAAGCCAAAAAAATAATGGGTTTAGACCAATAATCAATACAACATATGGACCAACAGACAAACTTTTCAAATTTTCAAAGCCAACTTCAAACTTTTATTATGAAAGTGATAATTTTAATGTTATTAACTCAAGGCAAGTCAAAGAGAAACTGAGTAATCTAAAATTTGACTGTAAATGGTATATAAGTTTTAGTTTTGGTGTTAAGGACTTATTTAAAAAGCAAAGTTCATAGTTAAATTGTTGATAATAGCTAAAAACATTCAGGATGTAAAATTTTCTAATATTTATTAATATTAAAATAATGTACATAAAAAAAAACATCACTTAAGAAACATCTATTAACAATACAATAAGAAATTTAGATATAAATACAATTTTTGAAAATAACAACTGAGAGACAGCTTGAACAGACAGTGATAGAACATAAAATTATCATTCCAACCATCCCAAGTACTAAATAAAAAGTACAGCTAAAAATTAAATTTAAATTAAAAAGTAAAAAATCCTCTTTAACCTTTGTCATAAACCTACCGACTGCGCTATACTTTCCTTTAATAACGTTGCTCTTACCTCTGTTGAGCAGATCCTCTACCTTGGACTACTTCTGGACACACGACTAACCTGGAATCCTCATACAAGACTCCTTACTTTGTCACAAATAGAACCATACCTAAAGATCTTAATATTCCATATATAACTAAACTAGCCCAAACCAGATATCATTCCTTCCATTATAAACTCCCTAACCACCCAAACCCACTAGTTTCTAACCTTGTCTCCTCTTCTATTCCTGGCAATCCTCTGAGGCACCTGAAAAGAAGATGGCCACAAGAACTGTTAATGTAAAAATGCTATTAGAATGCTACTCTCCTACATACTGGCCAACCGATCCTAACCATAACCCTGACCTCACGGACTTCTTTATACAAAAAGGCTTAGGCCCTCTAAACACTTCCCTTTCATGCCTCGATAACCTATGTTCAGACCATAGTCCACTAATCCTAGCTATCTCCATATCCCCAATTCCTGTATTACCTCCACCCTCTTTCATAAAGTGCCCAGTAAACTGGAATTCCTTTCGCCGAATCTTAACAGACCAAATTGATCTTAAATTTTCCCTAAAAACCTAGATGACGCAGTCCATTCCTTTACAAACTTTATCCAACACGTCTGGTCTGCCTCCTCACCCTATATCCCCAATAAACACAAGACAAATCCTCTACCAAAACATCTCAAGCGCCAATACAGAACATTATGGCAACACACAAGACATCCTTCTGATCATTGCTCACATAACCACTACTGTAAACAAGTTAAGAGAGAATTGTCCAACCATCGATCCGAGTTCTTCAATTCCTACCTCTCTTCCATTTCTACTCACAACAATTCCCTCTGGAACATGACCAAAAGAATCCTAAAATCCAAATATATTTCCCATCCCCTCCAACAAGATGATAGCACATGGGCAGCATCTGACGAAGATAAAGCCGAAGAACTAGCCATTCACTTTTCTCACACATTCACTCCTCATCCTGAACTTTGTACTGACCAAACTGAAACAATTGAAGAATACTTCAACCATTCCCACCAATCCCACTCTCCTTACCTCCTTGAGCAGTCACGACTTCTGAGGTCAAATATCAACTAAAGATGGTAACTCCTCATAAATATCCAAAGTATGATCTTCTGACTCCTCAAATCCTTCGTCAACTTCCTCCTAAAACTATTCCTCACATATCTCTATAATTGTATCCTAAGAACAACCCACTTTTCTGTCCTTCAGAAACATTCCATTATAATTCTCTTTCCAAAACCAGGAAAACCTCTAAATAATCCTGCTTATTATAGACCTATTAGCTTACTTCCAATCCTCTCAAAAATTTTTGAAAAAATCCTCCTAAAACGTATCCTATCCATAGTCGAATAACAGAGTTTTCCCCGCACATCAGTTTGGATTCCGCCCTAGACACTCCAAAATTCAACAAGGCCTCAGAGTTGTGGACTATGTCTCTTCAACCCTTGAAAAGAAACAATACTGCTCGGGTGCCTTTCTGGACATAGCGCAAGCTTTTAACAGAGTATGGCATGCTGAATTGCTTTCAAGCTCAAGTCCATATTACCCCAAACCTCATACCTTATCATCTGCTCCTACCTTTCAAATCGTTCCTTTCGAGTTCGCAATGGTTCCGAGTACTCAAATATCTACCCCATCTAGGCAGAAGTTCCCTAAGGCAGTGTCTTGGGTCCTGTCCTCTACATTCTCTTCACTGCTGACATTCCCATAAATCCCGACACTTTCCTAGCAACATTTGCCAATGATACAGCTATCTTATTCTCCCATTCTGATCCTGTAACAGCCTCATCCAATCTCCAAACACACCTCACCCGGATTGAGCAATGGCGGATAAAAGTCAACAAATCGAAATGCACTCATGTAACTTTCACTCTCCACCGCAGCTTCTGTCCACCTGTTACTTTTAATAATATTCCTCTACCTAGATCTGACACAGTGCGATACCTTGGATTCATCTTAGATAAAATACTCACCTGAAACCAACATACTAGACTTAAATGACAAGAACTCAACAGACAATTCAGCTAACTATACCAACTGCTCAGCCGGACCTCTCATCTCTCACTAGAAAACAAACTACTAATTTATAAGACTATACTCAGACCTATCTGGAGGATAGGACCTATGGACTTCGGGAACATCTAAACCGTCGAACATCAAACCTATCCAATCCTATCAATCCAAAATCCTTAGAACCCTAGTTAATCCACCCTATTATGTTTCCAACAGAACATTACACTATGACCTTCATATCACTTTAGCCCTTGACCTCATACCAACCAAATTCTCAAAATTTCATATAAACCTTTCCAACCATCCTAATCCTTTGGTTCAAACCTTATCTACTTCCACCTATCCCTACAGCTCACCTAGAAGGTTGAAACGCCAGTGGCCAAGAGACTTATTGTAAAATAAAAATGGACAATTGGAGTTCTGACAATGGTCAGATTCTCCACTCAAGTTGAGTGTTTGCGGCTTTATCGCACTTGCTCAGCCTCCACTGGCTTACTACCAGTAATGCGACGAGAGGGATGCACAGGGATCTCTTGAGTTCTACTCTACCCTCCACATGGGGGATAGAGTGGACTCAGGGATCCTCAGGTTGATTGTGTAAATATTGTTTATAAGAGTGTAAATGTGGCTAGAAATTATATAATTTTTATTATTATTTATTTTATTTATTTATTTTTTCATACACATAGTTTAATTATATTCATTTTCTTTATCCTTCTGTTTGTATATATTTTAAGAGTTTTTTTTTATTCATTTATTTTATGTTATTTTAGTATGTATGA
>NW_027111010.1:279823-295849 GCF_000696795.3 Halyomorpha halys | reverse complement strand
TATTTATTTTTATTATTATTTTATTTTATTTTAGTATGAATGTGATCGTTCATCACTATTACCTATTGCTGACAACTGTGTGCCAGATTGTAATATCTATCAATAAATAAAAAGTATCGAAAAAAAATTACAGTGGTACCAATGGGCAGTTTCTCTACACACCTGTATCACTCCATCATAACATTATAATCAAATTTACTGAATGTATAATATAATATACAGTTGTAAATTTCAATAAAAATATTTTAAAAAAAATAAAAAGCCATACAATAAACAGATACTAAATACTTAAAAATAATACATACAAAAATTTAGAAAATTATTTTTTATCCATACAGATATATAAATAAGCTTAGGTTTGAATTTATTAATGAGATAAATAATGGGGAAATAATTTGAGCCATCAAACTTAAAAATTGGTTGGGTCACTTTCTCAAAAAATTGTTACATACCTACCCACAAATAAACAGGTTTTGACACACACCGAAACAGATAGCCCTCATTTTGGCTTCACCATAGTTGAGTAAAAACTAACTTGAGTGAATCAACAGAAAAAAAAAAATATCCTAAGAACACTAAAAATGTCAGAACCATAGTATTGGTAAGACTTTGTGATAATTATGAGTTCAATTTTAATGAAGTGAAGATATTGAATAGGACTGTATATATAAAAATCAAGAATTATTTAGAATTGACCCATATAACAAAAAATATAAAAGATGTAATCAATTTTAAAAAAGATAAAAAAGGTATCGGCCAGCAATATATGGATATTATAAATTAAAATAATCAGGACAGAGTTTAAATTACCACAACATTGATGTCATTAGGCAAATTCCATTAGTAATAACATTGGGCACAGTTTAGTCATCAGTAGATTAATGACTAGAAGGTCAAAAACTAATTTGTTAATGGTAATACAACAGTTTAAAAAAGTAATTTGTAATATTAAAATGTCAAGTATCTAAATTAATCAATAAAAATAAATAAATTTAAAAAAGGGTTAACTTGCGTCCAAAAAATAAATAAATAAATAATGCATGTAACTTAATATTAAAATTTAAAAAATATTCGAAAAGTACTTTACAGCAATAGAGCTTGTAACATTCATTTATGTTTATCAAGACACAACAATGGTATTCATGACATTTAACTGTCCAGGTTTGATAATATAGCTTCAAAACTTACTAAATCCAAAGCTGATATTTTTTTTCTTCTTTTTAATGGGCATTAGCCTTCTAATTGTTAGAAGATCATTTAAATAGCATATATAGTACTGTTAAAGACCTCAGTGTTACAAAATAAACACATTAAATTTTCAAAAAAAAAAAAATTTTTTTAAAAATTTTACTACATGACAACCATTATTTAGTTTAATAGTATTTTATGAATAATAGCTTACTATTCATCCGTAGTTGCTTCTTGCATCTCAAAACTGCCTGAAGCTGCTTGCTCCTGATATGGATAAGTAATTTGTGATGTTTGCTCACTGCAAATGAAAAAAAAAATGTTATCTAATGAATTCACATTAAATAATTAATATTAGACTAAATTCACAACTATAGAGTTTCTAAGAACCAACATTAACTATGAATTTTTGGGGCACACCTAAATTTGGTTGAAATGAATAAGGAACTTTCTACAAGGAGGTGCCCTGTCTTCTCTCCTGTTGTACTTGGTTGTTAACAATTGTTTAATAAAATTAATCACCACAGGCTTCTATAAACAGGTATGTGCTAATGGTATTAATAGGTTGAAAATTTTCAGTTTAATAAAGACTGTATCTCAGGATTGCTTCAAGGATCAGTGGATCTTCTGAATGAATAGTGCCAAGACTATATTAACAGAGGTGAAGCTGCACATAGAGATAAAATTTCAATCCCTTAGCACAACATACAGGCTTCACAAAAATGGGGACAAAATCCAAATCCATGATCTATCAAGGGATGCTTGATCTATCCTTTATATCCAAGCCCTAACAAAAGAGGCACAGATTAATTACAATTGTTACAGATTGTCAGGCATCCATTTATGCACCGAGTAGCTATGTAATTCGATTTAAGGTGGTGAAAGAGCATGAAATTAATTTAAACTCTCTTAAACTTTAACCAAAAGAGTAAACTGATTGAATGGATGCCTGGTCATTCAGGCATAATGGAACATGAGAAGGGAGATGGCTTCGCTAGGATAAGATTTGAAAAGATATCCTTTATACCTGAACCTATTTGTGTTGTTCGTCTTAGCTTTTTCAAAAGATGTAAATGATGGCTGCAGGTAGCATGGCTGAAAACACTATAAGAACACAATAAGTCAGGAACAATATAAATTGTTTCTAAGAAGTCCCTAGAGATAAAGAAGTGTAGCATATTTTCATGCTTCCACACACGTACAGGATGACCTCGAGGCCAGAACTGTATTCATGATTCTGTTACTTAAATAAACACCTCTTTAATATGAGATTAATGGAGTTACTAATCTGCAGGTTCTGCAAAAAGGATGATAAAACTGTTTATAACATTGTATGTTGATGCATTTGGCAGAATACGAAGTACAGTACAGTACGCAATAACCAGAGAAAAAAATATTAATTTTGAATTATAATCATGTGTTAGAAATAAAATTGAGCTGTAATTTTTCAGTAATATATAACAATTGTGAAGAATATTTTGCTAAATATACAATAATTATAATTTTAAATGAACTTGATTAAATTAATAATTACACTAAGATGCTTCATTGATATGGTGCAACATTTTCTTTTCTGTCAAACTTTATTTGGGCCCAATAACACATTTGCGCACAATTAATCTGTAAGATTAAAAATTAAAGTTCTGCTTGGACTTAAGTGAAAAAATAAGGAACTGAACTTTTCACATAAAATGGATATATTTGTATTTTCAAATAACACTTCTACACATTTATAATATGGACATTTTACAAGGATTAATCTGATGTAATTCATCTCACAGATTATATAGAAAATAATGATGAATACTATTGAATTGGGGGCATAAAGGTAAGAATAGAATTATTGTAGGTAAATAAAAAACATTTTTAAATAAATTTAGAAAATCAAAAATATAAACTTATGTAATCGAGAGTATCAAAAGAATCCACTTGAAGAATAGATTACTTAGCTCAACTATTCCATACATAACTTAATGATAAGCATGCCCTGGAATACTGAAAGATTGACTGAGATGAAATAAGAAAACATTAAAACAATTTTAATAGAAAAAAAAGAGGTGGACATTTTTTTTTTTTAATAATGGAAACTGTCTCATCATGAGACCAACATCCTGAATATAAAATTTATACATAACTAAATAACTCTTGCAGATTTGTCAAAATGAACTAGAAGAAGTGCAACTTACAATTGGAGAAACAATATACCTTCATTGTTTTATGTAGTATTGGTTTATCTAAAATTAGTTTAACTCTGACTTCTAAATTGTGATCAAAATAATATTGAGTTTCAGTTTTATTTACAATTACATATAAAATAAGATGCTAAATGTTTATTATATAACAAATACTTCAAATAACAACACATAGAAAAGCACAGAATATGATACACCTCTTAATATAACTGAAAAACAGGCTTACTCTTGTGAGTTCATGAGTATGGGATAAAGGAAGAAATGTATACTTTGTATTTTTTGATCTAATAACTACATTCAACTCACTCCCACGCCAAAAAATCAGAAATACCTCAAAAGAGAGGAATATTCCACCTAATTAAATAAGAGAGATAAAATGAACATTTCAAAACCCAAAAGGTATAGTTTGTCTCAGTGGTGCAAGGCCCACAACCTTTAAATTCTACAAGGGAGTAAAGTAGGGTGACAGTTTTAGCCCTCTTCTATTTAATACTGTGATGGACCAGGTATGGAAAATAAATAAAAGGATAATTCCTAGAGCAACTGTAGGAAATTGGCTTATCCTAATAAAGAAATAACTGTAAACCATATTAGATGTGAAATCTGTCAAGGAAGTTCTTAAAGAATACCAGTTGAAATGGTATGGCCATATTTAAACTTAGGAGATGATTAAAAGGCCTCCTGGCTGATGGAAGCAAGGCTATAGGCACCAATCTTAACAAAATTTAGTAACTGCTTACTGAATATGTTTAACATAGTTAATGAAAGTTTCATAGGAGTAGGTGTATAACAGCCCTCACAATAGGATTTGTAGATTCCCATAGCAGTGAAAATTACAGTGGCCAGTGGAATAGGATTAAATGATATAATGTTTTCTAAAAATGAGATAATTGTAATTCCACTATCATTTCAATGATATACAAACAATTTACTCCCAAATAAATTAGTTAAATTTAGTTTAGGATTTATTAAATAAATTGTAACTTACCAATGCTCGGTAACAGGCATTGCTTCATTTAGAGCAGCGGCTTGATTTGTTTCATTACTGCAAAGAGAGGAAAGAATGGAAATTATAATCATGGTTAAAATAGTGTTCTATAGCTAACATATTAGTTCATTATATAAGTATGTATAAGAAGTTTTGAATTTTACTGGTATTAATAATAAAGTTGAAATAATATTTATTTATATTTTTATCAAAAATCAAATATAATTGGAAAATTTGGAAATATATATTTTTTCTTCTGAGTTAGCTATTAACTTGTTTCATTGTTGGTTGTTATTGATTAATTAGTTAGCTTGCAAGACTTTTATGGTTGTTTAGGTTTGTATATTTTTTTAACTTATTTAAATGCATTTATAGAGATCAAGGTGGCTCATTAGGTTAGTTTTGTGTTGGCAAAAAGTATTTGAAATGAAAAGTAGTCAATTGTGTTCAGTAATTAAATGAGTGAAAGCCAAAAAATGGGACTGGTCTGAAATTCAGCTTTCAAAGAGTTGATTTAGTAATATCAACCTATAAAATATTTGATGAGAGCTTCATTAGGGAAAGTCGTACTAGAATAGACCAAATAAATCTTTTTAATATCACAAGTCTAAAAAACAATTATTTTGATAAAATTATTTATTGATTAATTATAAATAATGTGGCTAAAAATAGGTCTAAGTTGATTTTTTTCAGTCAAAAGTGAATTAAAACTTAAATTAAAATTCATAGTTGTGTTTTTTTATTTTCCTTATGCTTAAACTGTAACATTTATTTGTTCAGTTCTTATCTTTTTTTTCTAAACAACTCAATAATCTTTTGTTTTGTCATTCTCTATAAATAATAAATTATCAAATTATATATTGTAATATCCTCTTTTTTGATAAATAGTTGTTTTTATGTATAGATGGTTTTAGTCATGCTTTATTTGATGTATCAATGTTCAATATTGTTTATTTGATTTGTTTGAACCAAAAAGCAAGCTAGCCAATTTCATTTAGTCAAATATGGAGTGGGAAACATCGTTAAAAGAGTCAAGATGGCAGTGCCATTCTAAAATTGGTAGAATTGCTGCCATGTTGAGCAAATTCAAATAAATTGTCACTTTATCTAATGTCCTATCATGATTTTATTTAGAATAAATTTAAGTAAAAATAGAATAGGAAAATAAGTATTAAGGAAAAATATACCTGAAGAAAATAAGACCAAAAAACTCAAAACCATTATGCTACAATCAATGTTTACATTAAGCATCTAGGCATGAGAATGAACAAAGGAAATGAGGACACTTGTTCGTTGGGATAGCGGGAGAGATGTCGTCTCCTGGAAGCAGGGGTTGCTGACCATCCATAGTCAGTGATAGATTTTTAGAAAGAAGACATCAAGAGTCACCAAGTAGATTATATAATTGAAGGTAGTAAGACAATTTTTGTTTTGATCGCCAGTGGATGGTATCTGTCCAGGAAACTAAAGAGGACCAATTCTTTGTTTACTGTCAGACGTAGCATCTTGAGAAAGAAAACTTCAAGAACCATCAGTCATCAAAGAAGATTATACATTTGGTTAGTTTACTCTACCTAGGATTTAATTATATTTGTAAAAGTAGCTATTAACTTAGTTAAGTGTTATTATGTTCTGGTTGTCTGGAAAACACACTCTGAGATAAGAGTCAATAATGTTATATAATTCCAAATAAAATTCTCATATCTATTTAATATTTTCATTTGAACCTTGTAATCATCAAAGCTATACATTAGATCTAAGAATAGTAAAAACTATTAAATTTCCTTTTATTTATTTTAATAAATCTGGAATATTACAATATTTTTGTTTCGTGATTTATTTATATATTTGTGTAAAATTTATAATATTATTGAAATAATTACTACAAAATAAAGTGTTAGCACTCAGTTTAATATTGGATAGATAGTAACTTACCTTTCAACTGTCATTAATTCATTTGAGTTCCCTGAAGTACTGGCTGAAGCTCGTCCGGTACTGTGAAGAGAGCAATCCAAAAATATTTAAATTATATGAATATAACATCTAATCTTTACTTACAATAAGCTATAGTATAAAATATTTATGAATGTGAATTAGTGGAAAATATTACAATTTCAATTATAAATTCTGAATACTGAGTTTTTGATGAATATTTGTGAGATTTTTATTATATACAAAAATATAATATCTTATAACCAAGGTCTGCATTTGTACGCAATTGCATACTTTGTTTGAGTACGTTTTTAAACTGCTGATAAAAAATCTATAAAAATTAGTGTATTTTATTTTGCATATTTTTTAATATTTTATGATAAATAAATATATTTGCATATATATTTCAATATTTTGAATATTCCAGTTAAGTAATAAATTAAAATAGAACAGTTTAATATTCATTCAAATTGTTAATATAACAAAATAAAAAATACTATTTTTTACTATTTACTATTTTTACTATGCACTTTCACAGAATGAAGAAAAGGTATTTTTCATTTTTATTAGTACCTATCTTAGATTTATTTAAACCAAACTAAAGCAATTTCAGGAAACAAATCTGTTGTAAGATGAAAATTTAAAATTATTATGACAATTTAAAGAAAGTATATTTCTCCAGGCCAAGTAAGAGAAATACTAAAAAAAAAAAAAAATGGAAGGGATTGTTATTAAAAACTACCTTGAAGAATTCACTTCTAACAATAGGTATGGATTTTTTGATTTCTCAGAATTACATTTCTACTTCATGTACATTTTAAATATTACACTCTGTTTCAGGTTTAATTTAATATTTATATGTTAATATAAATATTTAACATTCATCATTTTTAAAATGCCAAAAGTAAAGTTGACGTTCAGTTCAAAGTTGATTTTATATTGATGGATCTGATTGTAGAAAAAGTTCCTGTTTCCTGATGTAAATTAATTAATAACTGGAAAAAGATATTTTTGAAAACCCCTTCTAGGGTAACCAAATAAAAATTAATAATGAATAGGACAAAATTACCTTTACAGGGAACTTTTGGAAACATTCAAAGCTGTTGTCCATGAAATTTTTGAAATAGATGAAAATAAGGCACTTTCACAGAATGAAGAAAAGGTATTTTTCATTGTTATTAGTACCTATCTTAGATTTATTTAAACCAAACTAAAGCAATTTCAGGAAACAAATCTGTTGTAAGATGAAAATTTAAAATTATTAAGACAATTTAAAGAAAGTATATTCCTCCAGGCCAAGTAAGAGAAATACTGAAAGAAAAAATGGAAGGGATTGTTATTAAAAACTTGGGATATAAATAATTTATTAAATAAGAATGACTCAATTGCCCTCAATGACATTGAAGAAAACAGAATAATTTTAAGTGCTTGAAAATTTGCATCCATCGCTTCTGTTGATGTAAAAAGATCACTCTAAGATTATAAAAACATTTTAAATGACCAAAAATTAGGATTTACAGAATTAAATTTAGAAATATAACTTGTCATAAATTTTAATGTGGAACATATTGTGGTCTTATTCATTTTATGTTTTTTATACGCATCTTGTCAGTTAGTATTTAAATGCACTCATTGTTAATTTTCTTTTACAGTGTTGTAATTTTAAATTTCAATTACTTTTATATTTTAAATATTGTCTCACATTATGTATCTTATCTATTTTTTTTTTTTTTTTTACTATGCCAAAGGAGGCATTTCTGACATTTTGTTTCGTACAGCCCAGTATAGTCTAGCTCTGCCGATATAACTCCTGTCTTTAATTAAGTCCGCCATTGCCACACATGCAAATATGTGATCACCAGTCATCTCACCAACTCCACACAGGATGCAGTCCGAAGATTCAGTCACTCCTATTCTCTTCAGGTGGTGCCGCAAATAGTCATGTCCAGTAGCCAACCTGAAGCATGCCACTGACACCGCTCTTGGTAAAGTCAAAGGAGGGCGCCTCTTAGGATCTAGCAATGCCGCCCAGTTCTTGCCCCCACATTCTCCTCTACTCTTTCAGTGATGGCCTTCAGGCCATTTCTTTCGCCATGTCCATGGTGATAGGAAGAAGTGGCTGTGGTTGGCTAGCCCCTAACCGTGCAAGTTGATCCGCCTCCTCATTCCCAGGTATACCGCAATGGGTTGGAATCCACTGCATTACCAATACTTTAAGTATTTCTCTTTTACATTGTATGGATTTCCGGCATGCGAGAATTCTAGCATTAGTTGAGGGACGTTCAGACACTATTGCCAGCAGTGCTGCCCTAGAATCCGACAGCAGAACTATCTTCATTGCACAGGCGTGAGTTATCTTTTCTAAAGCTAAAGCAATTGCAGCTACCTCTCCATCAAAATTGGTAGCGTTTGCTCCACAGGTGCTGACAGTTGGAACAGGCTACTATAGACACCTGCACCCGCATTTTTATTTGCCTCTGTAGCTGACCCGTCGGTGTATATATGGATCCATTCTGACTCAGGGTAGCGCTCGGCTATAGTGGCCAATGCTACAGTCCTTAGTTCTTCTGCTGGGGTCATGGATTTGTTGATGGGCATTATTAGATCCAGCACTATATATATAAACAAACGCTTTGTTTAGTCAAGTCAGGCAGAGGCTCTCTTACTCAAAGTTCAGGCCTAGGCTTGTGATAATGGATTTCGTTGCCTCAATAAATGTTAGTTGCGTTTTTAGTCGTCTAGCATTACCAAGAATGCTGGCTCAGTAATCACTACCATTCCTAAGCACGCGCTCGTAAAGGATGACGGCATTTATTTTTTGCCTATCTATTAGGGACTCAATCTCTGCCTGCAATTGCATGGCTAGAATCGGTGTTGATTTAGCAGCACCGGTAATAATCCTCAATGCTTTATTTTGTACTATATCAAGACGTCACTTCTTGTATCTTGTATCTTATCTATCAACATATACATTTATGTATTTTCCGTTTCTTGTTTATTATTTTTCATTTTATTTATTTTTCTATTAATTTGTGTTTGATTTATTTATTTTTTATTTCTGTAAATTATTAATCCTTTTTATATCCAATTATTGTTGTTTTTCTCTTTTGCTACTAAATGTAAGTTTTTATTGTTTGATATTTTAGTTTAGAAAGTGTGTCATATTATGTTTTTAACAGTTCAATGTATTAGCTGGATTAATTATTTTGATTTATGATAACAAAAAAATTAGGTATAGAAAGGTGCTGACCGAATATCTGGGATTTTTCTTCGTCCGATTTTGTCCATATTTGAGATTCAGGAAGAAGTGGATGATTAAAACTTTTGGAGTTCAGAAGTTTCTTAATGTTCATGCATAAAGATTTGTCAGTAGTCATAAGATTTTCAGTTATGTTAGTTAAATTTTGAATTTCCTAAGTTCTGTTTGGGGTCAAGGTGCTGAGGAGAGGTAGTAGCTTTAGCTAAGGAAAACTCACAGTGGATGTATATGCACCGGAGCCTGAGGCAGTTCCATTGCCTAAATGGAACTTTAAAAAAGCAAACTGGGAGCAATACAGAACTCTGACAGACAAGTACACTTCTATACACACACATAAATGCTAGATTTAAGAAGCTTACTTCTTCTGCAAAGAACTGTACTGCAGCAATAAGAAAAGCAGCAATTGAAACCATCCCAAGGGGAGCTCGAAATGATTACAAGCCTTACTGGACAGCCGAGATATGAAAACTTGAAAATGAATTAACGAGGACAGAAATTAAGCTGAACTATTTTCCAATGTTGAAGCAAACATAAAATTGAAGAAGACTTCAACAATGTTAAAGCAAGAAATTCAGACTTGAATGAAAAACACTTGGATTAAGAAGACTGAAGACTTTAACATGGACAGAAGCGGCAATAAGCTTTGGAAATTTGGAAAATCACTTAGGAGAGACCACTCTACCCTCCATTGACTTACTATTGAAAAAAAAGGCAAACTGCTGTCAGGAAAACCTGTTGTCGATCTTTTTATGAAACACTTGAGTGGAATCGGAAACTTGTAGATTCACCCAAAAAGGAAGCAAATTGCACAGAGACAACTTAATGAGCACCTGAAGAATTCCAAACAAACAGATAGTGTAATGAATGCATTTTTCAGTGAAACAGAGCTCACAAATCCAATTAACATGCTAAAATTGAAAAGCTCCCCAGGCCCCAATAGTATTATTATAAATGAACTCATAATAAACCTCAGAGCTAAAACAAAGAAACGCTAGCATAAATTATTTAATACCAGCTGGAAAGAGGCCATAATACCCAATACTTGGAAAAAAGGAGCTGTGATTCCAATCCCAAAGCCAAGAAAAATGAAGAATGACCTAGATAGCTTTAGACCCATCACGCTTCTAAGTTGCTTAGGTGAGCTTCTGGAGAGACTAGTTAATAACCGGATCATATGGCTGCAGAAAAAAAACTGTTTTCTCATGCCAGAGCAAGCAGGGTTCCAAAAATTAAGATTCACAGAAGACCAAGTTGCCCTCATAGCACTGGAAATTGAAGATGGTTTCAAGAGCAGGAGCACACACTGGCAGTACGGGTGGACAAGGAGAAGGAATTTGACCAGGTTTGGACAGAAGGTCTACTCTTAAAGGCTGCAAATATGGGTATAACAGGCAAGGCCATGATTTGGCTCAAAACCTATCTGCAACAACAAAAAGCTAAAGTTCACTCCAGAGGTTTAAAAAGTAAACTCCATTCAACAAAGAATGGGGTTCCACAAGGCGGTGTTCTCTCACCAACTCTATTTTTGATTTATGTAAATGACATCAAAGAAGAAATGGGTAATAATGTAAAATTATCAATTTATGCGGACGATATAGCAATTTGGTGTAAGTCCACTTCGATAATAGCTGCCAAACACAAAATCCAAACTGCACTGGATGCACTCTTTTCATGGACAGAAAAATGGGCACACAAAAAAATATTAATAAGACACACTACACGATCTTCAGTCAGTCCATAAGTATTCCGGATACCCTTAATCTGAAATTAGGCAGCCAATGCCTTATCAAGGATGACTTCCCGGTATATCTAGGAGTAAAATTTGACAAAAGACTCACTTGGAAGAGTCAAATAGACTGATGTGTTGTTAAGGCAGTAAAATGAACAGCACTACTGCCAGGATCAAATTGGGGGCCAATCACATCACTCTCAAAACCCTATACAATGGATACATAAGACCTGTGATAGAATATGGAATCACGAGTTGGGGAAGAGCAGCACTCTCAAACTTTCAAAAAATCACAGTTGTCCAGAACCAAGGGCTTAGAATTGTAACTGGAGGTCTTAAGTCCACACCCATTAAAGAAATAGAAATGCTCACTGGCCTACAAAAAATGGAAGATAGGAGAGACATCTAACTCCTTAATGTAAGAATAAAATCAGACTGTATTCCAAACCACCCCCTAAAAGAGAGAGTTGGAAAGAGACCCCACACTCGGATAAAGCGTGAAAGCCCTCAACATAAAACCGCTCAACTAATTGATAAGCATTCCCAAATTAATATTAAAGCAGAAGTAGTGATGCTTGCTGAAGATTCCCCGCCTTGGACACAACGGATCAGACTAAAAATTGATACAAAGATCCCAGGCATAACAAAGAAAAGTGATCTAGACACTCTGGTTGCCAAATCCTGCACTCTAGAACACGTTAACTCGGCCTATCCTAAGAATAAATGGATGAGGATTTACACAGATGGGTCAGCTAAAAATGCCATTACAGAAGGAGGAGGAGGCATCCATATTGAATTCCCTAATGGACACATTCTCCAAAAAGCTCTCCCCATAGGACTCATCTCAACGAACTATAGAGCTGAGCATGACTCCATTCTGACAGCAGCCAAGATCCTAAAGGGTCTGAAGAGGTGTCTGCTGTGATGCGTTGTATTCCTGACAGATGCAGCATATGTTCTTGAATGCCTAAAAAATAAATGGAAGAGCTCACTGGGCACATTGGCTGAGGAGCTGGAAGATCCAAGAGTGCAGTGTCACAAGGTGGTTCTACAATGGATTCCAGGGCACTATGGGGTTGCAGGGAATAAAATTGCAAACCGACTGGCTAAAAAAGGAACACTGCTCCCCCAAATTAACAGTCTACTTAGGTGGGAGGAGTGCAAAACTATAAACAAAGCAGCCATAAGCCAAAGGTGGAAAGCAAGACAACCAAATCACAATCCCCATGGCGATTATTTCAAACCAACCAGAAGAGAACAGGTCAACATTTTTGGCCTCAGAACTGGACATAACCATCTGAAATCACACCTCTTCAGGAAGTTCAAGATAGGACCCAGTCCCCTATGTGAATGTGGCCAAAATGAACAAACCACTGAGCATATTCTATAAAGCTGCCAGCTGGTGGAGAACTTGCGAAGGCAGATATGCTATTGTTAGAAGGCTAATTTTATATTGTTACTTCCCGACATAGCTATCTATAGGAAAGAACGAAGAAGAAGAAGAAATTATTTTTTTAGTTTGTTAGTCAATTTAGTATGATAAGCTTTATCTGTTGGTATCTAGTCCTGTGCCACTTCGATCTTGCTTAGTGTTTTTCTATTAACAAGATGTGAATGTGTTGTGGCAAGTAATTTTGTAGGTTATTAATTTTCTGGGTTGTCTTACATACAAATTCTTATAGATTCTGTAAGGTTTCTTATGGCTTTGTCAATGTCATGTTTAGTCTTAAGTAAAATTTTTGAGTCCAGTTTGTTTTCCAAATTATCACAAAATTTGTCCCAGTTAACTCATCCTTTAATCAATGAAGGAGGGGAGGGCTTAGAAAAGAAGCTCAATTGTAATAAAAGGATTGTGGTTTGAGGAAAGATCATCTAGTGATTCGATAATGGTCCGGGAACAGGTGGGAGGTGATAAGTATATGCAGGATATTAGGACATTTTTTGAGGGATGAGGCTCATGGGTGGGAGGATAGAATAACTATTAGAGGCAGAGACATGGGTATTGGATGTTCGTCATTCCCATCGTTGTTGTTAGGCATTGTCATCTCCTCCAGCAATGAAGCGCGATCTGAAGAATTGGAATAAAGAATCAAGATGGTTGTAGGAAAGGGAATTATCAGGGGGCAATATACAGCCGATAATGTTGAATGGAAAGGAAGAGTTGAAATGATTACAGAGGTTGATTAGATAGCATCAGTTAGAGTGGAAGGAATGAGGGAATGGAATAAAGAGTTATGGATAAAGATGCAAGATCTGGTGTGTGAAGTGTTGTCTTGGTGGTCTGATCAATAAGTAATAGAGCCACAAATGCAGAAATTTGACCATTGAGTAAAGTGAGTTTTTTTCTAGAGGGTAATATCTGTGTTTGTTGTAGAGATATATATCAAGTTCATCACAGTGGTAATGAAGTCCATTAGCATTCCACAAAAAGATAGCTAGGGGCATTAAAAGAACTTTCGATTAGGATTCTAGCGATGAGGTGATAAGTGGTTTTGTAGTCTCTTGGAGATCCAACAGGAAGGATGATAAGATAATGGTTATATCAGTTGGAGTGTGGTTAAGATGTGGATGTGGATTTTGCTGGTTGTCTTGTGTTGAATTTCTCTGCAATTCTACTCCTAGATGGTACCTTATAGAAAAAAAAGAGTATATACTATTTTACATCATTCAGATCTCTGTTTTTATACAGGTTTTTAATATTTATTTATGAGCTTGAGGAAGGGCTATTAAGATTCATGTTGTAAAATGCACATCATCATTTGAATAAATAACATGTTTCATCAGCTGCCCATACTTATTTCTTCCAGGATTTGTACTTATACATAAATTTAGAGATATATTAAAAAAAAAAGATACTAATTTTCTTAAGGATACTAAATTTATGGGTCTATTTTTTGCCCTGACTTAGCAACTACTTTTATAAATTGTATTTATATTGACATAATTAATTTAAATGGAGTTTCCATTATCTATCTTTAAAGTATTTTTTTCACAACAGATAATACTGAATTGTTCATCTATATGAATTTTATGGTTGATAGAAACCTTTAAATAAATTATACAAGGGGAGATTGTATTCTTTGGTCTTTTCTATAATTTTTTCTTCATAGGCAAGTCAAATTAGGGCTGAAACAAAGGTCTATGCAGCAATAGGTGGGGTAGTAGCTTTTTTCTTCTATATATGGATTGCTTGTAAATTACAGTAGTAATATTCCTCATGATTTCCATTGATAGAGTTCATATTACCTATAACTATACATGATCTGATTCGATTCCATAAGGAGATTGTTCATGTTTTGTTTTTACGTCACTTTGTTCTACTTTTGTCAACAAAATCATTTTTATATTATACTCCAATATTATTAAGCTACACAAAATATAATGTTAAAAATGCCAGTAAATTTACATAGGAAAAAATCTTTCTTTTAAGTAATATTAATAATGGAATATTTAATTTAATAGAATGTTTAATTTAAATTATTTGTTCAAGGTGTAGAAAAATCTCAATGTATTAGATGTTTTTTAAATATTTTGATTTTTTAGTTATGAAAAATATATAAATAATAAGTCTTAGAATGATATCAATAATCTATAACTCTGCATCTGTTAGATTTTGAAGCGCTCTGAATGTAAAAAAATTGTATTTTTTTCACTATCTCCCATTACACCTTCAAGCTGACTGATTTTAGTTAAGATGTGTTAATAAAACACTAAAATTTACTTATCAAGAGATAAATTTCATATTATGCTGTTGAAATTGAGTGATCGATCTGATAAAATAATGATATTATCAACAGTTACAATGGTCATATTCATCACCCAGGATGATTTCTTCTTTATCTCAGAAATGAACTCTCGAATATGGAATCCTCAGTTTTATTTATATATTTTCACATACAGGACAGATAAAAGAGCCAACTATTTAACAATGGCAAATGGAAAATATTTCAAAAACTTTAATAATAACTGAAAAATAAAACTAAAGTTATTCCATTTAATAAAAGAAGACCTGATATGAGTCTCAAGGCTAAATAACAAGGATAGCCTATACAATGGAAAGGCAGTGTTGAATATCTTGGTAAATGTTAGGCTCTAAATTGAATTGTATTAAAGGAACAATGTATTGATTGTTATAGTAGGAATGTTATTATTAGGCATGCTGGAATTGTGAGTAGTCTTTGTCTCTCTTATGTCTCCATTAAATCTAAATAGTCTAGAGTATTTTCCTGATTTTCTGCTTGATTTTCCTTGTCAATATATTATAAAAAGTTAGGTTATTAAAAACTTTATTAGATCACTAGGTTTTTATTTCATAAAAATAAGAAATATATTGATTTTATTTAAATACATTGAAAATAGTCTTTTTTATTTTTATTTCTTCTATGATATGAAATTTTTATTTTTTATTGATTTAAAAAAAAAAAGAAGCAACCCTGAAAATTAGAATAATTAGATGAGGTGGCAATCTTGCTTGTATGTTTATTTGAGCAAATCCAAAATAACTATTAATTGAGCCATCATTTCATTTTTGAAGTGTTGGGACACCAAGTGTGCTGGTGCATATATGAAAATATATTATATACAAGAAAATGGTCAGGGTTGCGGTCAAAAAAGAACAAATAGTTTTCAATTACTAAATGTCCGACGTTTCACCCCACTTTGCAGGGCTTCATCAGGGCTAAAAAGTGGGGCGAAACTTCAGACTTAAAATAGTTAAAAACTATTTGTTCTTTTTTGA
>NW_027111010.1:274681-279719 GCF_000696795.3 Halyomorpha halys | reverse complement strand
TATATTCTTGGTTTTATGATAATGGAATAGTAAAAGTGAGTTGACAATGCTTATTTTTGCACTCCATTTTAAAGCTGATTGTAAACTGATGGCTGTAAACAAAATTACACCAAAATCATTTCAGTTGCAACCTAAAGGTATCAACTACCAAATTTCAGAAGGAAAAATTCTAAGATTGACAAAAAAATAACAAATCAAACATAACGCTATCTACTGGTGTAAATCGAAATTACTTTCTTGCTAACCTTGTAGTTACAAATATGTCAGCCAGAATCATATAGCATAATAAATATAAACACATATTCAATTTCAAATATAACATATTTTATATATATATGGAGTTCTGTGAGTGTTGTATCATGAAAGTACCAGAAAGATGGCATCAATGGGTCATCAAACCGAATTGAAGATAATGGATTGATATTGAGTTCATTTTTTGTATAGGTAAACATTGAGTTTTATTTAATTCTAAAAACCCAAAATTATTTTCTTGCCAACCATATATATATTCATACTATAACATATCAAAAGGGGATATCAGGACTGAATTAGACTAAGAGCATTTTCTCAAGGATAAATATATATGCAATTATCGGTAGATAAAAGTCAATTTAATCTGTAAATAAATATATTGCAGCGCTATATAGGAAAAAAATGTAAATTTTTAAAAAATACTGAAAGTAGATACCACAAAAGAGGACCACTGATGACCTACCCTCAAGAAATACATTTCTAGACCTAATAATTTCTATTTCTATTGTTAATTGTATTATTGGTTAACATTCTTTAACAGGAGCCCATATGTAATACATCTTATTAGTATTGTAGTAGAGTATTTAATGATGAATATAGGCTAATTTGTATATTCATAATAAGACATTTCTGAGAAGAAGTATTTTTGTATAATTTTTATTTAAATTTTTTAAGGATTGATAGTAATGTTGATCGAATTTCATTACCTCTCACTTGTTAATATAACAATAGTACTAGTCAAATAAGTTTCAAATAAGTTATGTTTTTTAAATGTAAATATGGAAGAAAGTATATACTGACTCATTTTAATCAGAAAAATCTAAAATATAAATAATACTAAAATATATTTATAAAGGGTGTACAGTGAACTGACTATCATATATATTCTTATGTTGCTATTTTGCCAGAATTGGAGTGTTCCAAAGATAACAGCATAGACTGTAGTTATTTTCTTTACAGAGGTTTTCCTACATATAAAGTTTTTTAAAGTTCCCTAAAGATATTAAAAATTAAATCCTGTCTATAGAATACCTCAAACATAAAATAATAAAAACAATTTTTTATCAGATGACCCTCTATTCAAGCAAATCAGCAATATATTATTTTACTATTAACTTTTTTTTATCCATAACTGAATATTAATATCTTATAAATGTCTTACTTTTCAAACCGGATAACTTTCATAGCCAACTGCTTCATGTCTTCAGAACTCTCCCTGTTTTTTTGGGATGGACGTTTTCTGGAACCTTTTTTTGGCATCCTGAAAGATTAAAGAATATCTAAAAATTCAACATAAACTGTAATAGGTACTTTCAGAATCATAATTTTGAGGCATAATCTTCAAAGGTTAGTTTTTAATAATGTCAAATAATCTTTTAGGTTTTGAAAAATAGTATCTTGGAAACAGTTGAACAAAGATAGTTTACCAGGGCTCTAATTTTAACGAATTTATATTACTTTCAAAAGGATTTAAATAATTTTTATCTTGTAATCGATAGCTATAAAAAATATTAAGTAGTAAGTAAACATGAGCCAACATTTTAGGCTTTTCAGTTTTTCGGCCAAATTTGGTTATTTGGGTCGTAATCGTCCTCTACGTCTATACAACGTTGATGAAGTCCTAAAATTTTGGCCGAAACGTCGGCAAAAATAGAATTAGTTACACTTATTTGTGTTATAAGGTCTACTGACCTTACCCCCCCCCCCCGACCAGCTTCTCCTCACATTTTTTTTGTGGTCAACTATAACCACTTCATTATGTTATTTATTATTTAGAACCAATAGCGTAATATTTTTCATAATAAAATATCCTCAAAATTGATACTATAATTTTTTTTAGTTCGAGATTGCGGCAAAAAAAAAAACCGCATATGCATACTAAGATTTTTCTAGAGTTTAAGTATACAAAAAAAATACCAACAATGAACTAGAAAATTAAACCCGCTCTAAATTTTTTTTTGTTTTAATATATTGTCACTTTTAAATAATATTTATCGCGTTTCAGTATGAATATTTTTATTTTATTATTATTAGTTATATAACTATAAAGAATAAACATACCTGTTGCTTGAGCTTCGAAACGAAACAGAGACCGACGCTTGTTACGGAGTTAAAATTGTGCGCCGGATACGCCCTAGTTACCCCCACCACAACTATTTCTTACGACAATTTTATCACATTGTAAAATCAAAATAACATACGTTTTATGCTACTTGGTTTTATTTTTTATTGTAGTATTATTTTTATTTTATGATAATATGAAAAATTTTAGTTGAAGGTGGATACAAATAGTAACATATCAAAATTTTTGTCATGACTGTCGGCACAAAACTTACTTGCTAGATTTTTCCAAAGTTTTGGTGTGTCATAGAAAAATACCAATAACGAATAAAAAAAATAAAAATTAAACTCCATTTAGTATTACTCCACAAATCGCACCTTCGACCATCTTCTGCTCAAAATAATAATCAAAGCTTCAATTAATATAGAATATCATTAACTACTCGCTAAACTGAATATTTATAAACTTCTAGTCATTATGGAAGGAAAATGCTTACCTTTATCTCGAGTTTGTACCAACTGAATAGATAGAACGAAGGGAGCAATGTAGGTGTTAGCAAGGCTCTGATGACGATGTCAGGGCAGTGATAGTTCCACGCAGGGGAAAACGGGAAATTTCCCTTCCTAAATGAAGAATGAATAAAAAAAACGTTTGTTCAAAATAAAACTGCTAGTACCAATACTCGTGATTAATTTTGATTTAAAAATATTTTACTTAAAATTGATAATTTAAATTAAGTTAAAAATTTCCTCATGAAATTATATGATTGTGCATTATAATTACATGTATTATTAATCTAAATAAAACAAGTTTACACACATATTTATTCTTGTTATTTTTTACATCTGATGTAAACTGAAATCTCATTTATATGGTTCAGTGGGTAGGAACCTGAACCTGGAGTTCCTAAAAGAGGAGTCACTTCACATCCAAATTTTTAGCGGAAACTATATTGTTGTCATGTTTCAATTAGGGGGATTTTAAACAAGAGAAAAACATACTGACACACCAATACCCGTTCCACGTAAACAGAGAAAAGAATATATTGATCCATTTTTATTGAAAAATTATGGAGAGCAACAAAATTTCTGAGAGGAAGAATGAGGAGGGAATTTTCCATCTGCCACTGCACTAGACTCATATAAATTTAATCCTAATCAAGGTTAAAATATTTAAATGGGTTCAAACTGTATCCTTTGATTAATTTCTGAGATATCCCATCTATCCTTTCTGAAACAGGATAAAATAACATAATTACATAATTCTATTTATTATCCTCCCCATAATACCTTATAAATATGCACTGAAAATTAAGAATGTTTGGTGCCTCAAAGAAAAAATATATATAAACATTAAAAATTACCCAAAATCTTTATGTCTTAATTCTGGCTTGCTATACAGGCACTCAATAATCTGAAAACCCAAACAGTTGGGAAATTTGTAGAACATTTGGTAAATTTGAAGTAAAACAGAACCTTATCCTAGCTGCATAACTTTTAGAAAGATACTGATGAAATATGTTGTATTACAAATAGCTTACAAATAATATTTAAAGAGATAAATTTACAAAAATAATCAGAGGAAAAGCAAATTTCAGAGAATACCCCTAAGATCTCCCTGGGAAATCTGGATAAAACTGTTATTGAATTTCAGATTTTATCTCTCCCAATGAATTCTAGCATTTTCTCAGATGTAATAAACAAGAATTAATTCAGGTTTCAGGTATTTGTTCTAATTCTGGTTTCCATATTTTTCAAAAGACAATAAGGTGAAATCATGATCCTACATGTTATGTAATTATGAATAAGACAAATCTTAGTATTCCTAATAATCATCTTTAATGAAAGTGTTTAATGTATACTTTTGAGGAAATGAGACAGCTTTTCTTCTTCTTCCTATCATTAATAAATAATGAACTTATTGTTTTCTTTTCATAGAAGAAAATGGAAAATTTATTATTATTAAATAGCTCTTTGGGAAAAGAATAACTCTTAAATCAACCTTATACAAAATTCTTAATTTTTTCATGCCCTTAATTCACAATAATTATCATTATGAATCAAGTTCTAAAATATCTTTATCATTTTCAAGACCCCCTGGCAACTGTTCAGTGTTTAAATGGTATCCAATACCTAAGAAAATGACCAAGTCATTATTACAAAGATACTATGGGGCCATGTATCACTCTGAATTTAATGAAAAATATACCAATTCTTGTTTAACCATCCACCTGTGTTCTCAAAATTCATAACCATCACTTATATTAAAATTTAATAAACAGATTAAAAGGCAGGTGAAAGGCTGTCAATGCTTCTCTGAGGGATAGGGTTGTTGAATATCCATATTCTAATAAATACTAAGAGAAGGCACTGTCCAACAAGGGACAAGGGAAATTTATATTATACAGTACTCTTTATTAACCAGTCCTGTTGTATTTGTGAGCGGTATGATAGCCAATGGCCATGTGCCTGGGAAAGGGCTTCTGAAATTTAAGAAATAAAAACAATGAATACTGTAGTCCATAAAGGATGATAGAATATGACTACGGATTATACTTATAGTTTAAAGTTGGGAGCAAAATAATTTAATTTCAGAAGTAAAGACAAGACATCTGAAATGGACCAGATATCTGGATCTCATTATTTCTGGAGGTCCTAAGGTAATAAGCTTTTACTTATTCTATATCTTTAATGTATAATCTAGTACATTATATGTGTATATATA
>NW_027111010.1:267652-273301 GCF_000696795.3 Halyomorpha halys | reverse complement strand
GATTATTTGAAAATATTTATTTATTTATAATTTCCCCCCAAAAAACGACAGGACTTTTTGAATGACCTGGTACATTCCTAACTATATACAATGTTAAGGGATGTGATGGGCATGCTGGTTGGGGCGCACGTCCTAGTGCGCTCAGTTCGGAATGTTGTGGGTTCGATTCCCACCTGGGGCAGTTAACACTCATTTTTCGGTGATCCCAAGGAATGAATCTTGACACTCCCACCTTGGTTAGTACGCGGCACCAAATCAGGTAGCCATCAGGGGTTGGTGACCACTAGGCCCACTTACCGGACTTGTTCCCCTCACTAAATACCAGTATACAATGTTATAAATAAAACAAAAAATTAAGATAAAATAAATAGATTAAAATAATAAATCCTAATAAAAGATAAAAGTAAAGTTAATAACAAAAACAATGATATTTAGGGATTTAACAAAATAAATAATTGACTTCTAATGGGAAAAAAAAGTGAGTTTAATGAAAAGATGAAGAGAAAAAAAAAAAGAAAGAAATTAAGATAAACTAATATTTTAGAGTGACAATAACAGAAGTGATAAATATAGAATTTATAACAGGATGTCCTGCAGCAGTCTGGGCTTCAGTCTTCAGGTTGTGGTTGGGTTTGCCAAGTTGTAGGTCACTGCTCGTTTAACTGTAGGTAACTGAGAGTGGAAATTCATGAACCTTTTTTTCATATTTTATATTTAATTTTTGTGATTAAATACGTTTCTGTTACTGCTAAGTATTATAATCTGTCAAATTAAAGGAAAATAAATAATGAAGAAATGCAAAACTATTTAAGTTGTAATTAAAATAAATATTTTTAAGTTTAACAAGTTCTGGGATAATTGATAACATGAAAAAAATGACAATACTTTGTCATTTTTGTGTTTTTATAAGAGCTTGTTTTGTTTAAAAAGAACAGTGGTATTAATTATTTAAGCCCTCTAAAACTGAATAGTAAAAAAAATATATATATATAAAAATTTGTATTATTTACTTTAAGGTATCAATTATTTTCAAGTCGGAGTTTAATCAATGAAGATTATTAGTTAATATGGATGAGTAAAATCGGTACCTGGAACATACAGAGTATATTACAGCTGGGGGCAAGCAGAACGTTGGAATCAGTACTAGAGCAATATAATGTGGATGTGGTGGCACTTTAGGAAATCCGATGGGGGGATACTGAAATGGTATCACTTGAAAAATATTTATTGATAAACAGTGGTTCTAAGGAGAATCGGAGAGGTACCGGATTTATGATAAAGAAAAAGTATCCGACATACGATGATAGGATATAACTGCATCAATGACTGGATCTACTGAATCAGATTGAGGGGTAGATTCTGCAATATATCATTGATAAGCACACATGCCCTGTGTGAAGATGCAGAGGAAATAGACAAGGAAGCATTCTATGATCAACTGACTAAGATGTATGATGAGATACCGCTGTATGACACCAAAATTATACTTGGCGATTTCAATGCACAGATAGGCAAGGAAGAAATATATAGACCCATTACTGGGCAGCATAGCAGGCACGATACGACGAACAACAATGGCATCCGAACCGTTGAGTTCACTGCCTCAAGAGATATGAGAGTTACGACCACGATGTTTCCCCACAAAAATATTCATAAAGAAACGTGGTTAAGCCCAGGTGACAGAACCAGAAGACAGCTGGATCACATGATGATTGACACATGGCACTGCTCACACATAATGGATGCACGAAGCTACAGAGGACCGGACTGCTGCTCGGACCACTTCCTGGTACTAGCGAATGTAACCAATGCTTAACACGGAGGAAGAGGGCATTGGAAGGAAAAACATGTGGTTTTGAAATGGAAGGGCTGATGGAGGAAGCTACTAGGCAGAAGTACCAAGAGAGACTTCAGCACCGGTGTCAAGAGTGGATTATGGAGGAGCTAGGTGCGGAATAAATGTGGAACAGACTGGGAGAAGCAATCAGGACTACGGCACGTGAAGTTTTAGGAGAGCAAAAGACTGGAAGGAAGAACCCATGGTTTGATCGGGATTGTGAGAGGTTAATAAATCCCTTCAGAATTAATTAAATACGCAGGGGAAGACACTTGGGAACAGATTTACAAGGTGATATGGGATATATGGATGAAAGAAAAAATGCCAGCTGACTAGGGAGAAGCTATTATAGTCCCTATACATAAGAAAGGGAATAAACTAAAATGTGAAAATTACAGAGGTATAGCGCTCTTGCCAACAGTTTACAAGATCTTGTCTGTAGAAATCAGTAGGAGGATGATGGAAAGGAGCGAACAACCGCTGGGCAAGTACCAGAGCGGTTTCGGCCCAGGACGGTCAACAACAGACCACCTGTTCTCGATCTGACAAATGCTCGAGAAAACGTATGTGTACAATGTTGACTTACACCACTTCTTTATTGACTTCCGATAGGCTTATGATAGTGTAGACAGAGGGAAATTATTAAAGGCATTGTAATCACTGGGAATACCTAGCAAGTTAATAAGATTAACAAAGATGATCCTGGAAAGGACTAGTTGGAAGGTGAAAAATCGAGTGGGCATCTCTAATAGCTTTAGGGTTAACAGTAGCTTAAGAAAAGGAGACCCATTATCACCAGTACTGTTCAACCTCGCTTCTAGAAGTTGCCATTAGAAAAATAAGGACAAACCCGGGTGGAACCATTTACATTAGGCTCACACAACACATGGCTTATGCGGATGATGTAGTCATCACAGGAAGAACCAAAACAGCACTGGCCGGTGCTGTAGAAGAATTCAAGAGAGCAGAAAAGGATTTAGGGCTTATTATAAATAGTGAAAAGACGAAATATATGAAAACCTCTGGACAGACTGGGGAGAGAAGAGATATTGTGGATATGGGGGAAAACATGTTTCACAGCTGCAGTACTTTCAAGTAGCTGGGAGGAGTTGTGACAGAGAACAATAATTTAGAAGTAGAAATTAAGGGCAGAATGGTAACAGGAACCATATGTTTCTATGTCCTGCAAAAAGCTCTCCGATACAAAAGCCTTTCCAGAAAAGCAAAGCTTTTGTTGTAAAAAACAATAATTAGACCAGTGGTAATGTATGGCAGTGAGACATGGACTCTAACCAAGGAAAATAGAAGAGCTCTACTGGTTTGGGAGAGAAGCGTCCTAAGAAAGATCTTTAGAGCCGTTAAAGAGGAGCAGAGGTGGAGAATCAGAAGCAATGACAAAATAAAGGAATATGGAGAGTCTGAAATCCTCTATTAAGAAGAGCAGGCTAAGATGGTTGGGACATGTGGAAAGGATAGAGCCCTGCAGGCTACCTAAAAGGATGCTAAATGGTGCACCTGGAGGAGAAAGGAAAAGGGGCAGACCCAGGCGCCAGTGGCTGGATGAATTGGAAGATGATTTGAGAGGAATGGGAGTTGAAAATTGGAGGAGTCTCGCTGGAGACCGCGAGGCATGGGACAGAATGGTGGCAGAGGCCCAGGTCCTACAAGGACTGCGCCCAACAGTGAGTGAATGGATGAGAAAAACAAACATATTCAAATTTAGAAATACAGTGGAGGCATTATCAACTCTTATTTACAAAGAGGAAGATATTAATATTCTAAGAGAAATAGCCAAATAAAAAAAAAAATTACAATAGATAAACAATTATACTACTGAACAGGATGTGAAGAGAAAAAATATTACCTATAGCAATAAAGTAACAAAAAAAATTGATAAAATGTTTATTAATGACATCCCAATTAATAATAATAAAATCAAATTTTATGATTCAACTATAAAATGATAATGAATTTAGATATTAAACAAATTTATTGGATTAAAAATTTAATTAACAAAAAAAATAATCATGGTTAGAACTTAGTACAATAATATAGATAAAACATTGGTGGATGATATATGTGAAGGAAAAACCAATGATATAGTGCAATAGAATTTTAAAATATTGATTAATAAAATCAACAGAAATACATATCCTCAAGTGAGTAAAGTTCATTGATCTATGCGAGGGCTTTAATCAAGTTAGGAAATAGGTGATAGAGGATTTAGTGTGTTCTGTTTGTGGACATAGAAAACAGAATTCTTAGAGACATGAGCAATCTCTACTGTAAAATAATGAGGAAGCATACTTCTCGAGAATTCAGGGGAACACTGGTACTAACGAGAACAAAAGAGAAGATGTGGAGTTTTCAGCTGTACACAGGAATTTGAAATCTATTTTTTATTACCTGCTTGTATTTGCTGTTGATTTTATTATATTAGTCCACAATTAATAGCCTAAAAATAGAATTAAATGTGATTAATGTGGAAATCAACTCTGATAAAGCAAAATGTATGAAAGGAAATCTCATATCAATATATGATATACCAATGAGGAGGTGTCGTGACGAATAGATGCTGCAGGGGGTGGAGATAGTCTGCTCTGTCTGACGAGGAATTTATTAACCAAATAGAGGTAACTGGACCTCTATCTGGATCAAAATTGTTGTCCAAAGGTCAGTATTCATTCTTGATCTCCCACCTTGTACTCTCACACTGAAGCGCTAATTCAGTCCTAGGAGATGCAACAGCTGCGGAAAGTGGAGGGAAAGACTAAGCGAGACAGTATTCACAATATTATGATCTAAGCCAACCTTGTGGTCTGACCAGCAGAAACTAAACTGGGAAAACACAAGTTAAGTTGACTAAGTTACCTTTTCAAGAAAGGTGAGAACAGAATTGCAAGGAAGAACTACAAAATTGAACTACTGGATATTATAAAATATCAACATAGAAATAATATTGGTAATAAAGCATGAAATTAAACAGAAAAAAATTGTAGAAAACTATAATAAGAAAAGCAAAGATTTTGAAAAGGAAAAAAAAGTTTAATCACACATTATTTTAAGATAATTAATAATGAAAAAGAGGGGGGAGGAAGAAATGATATAAAAAAAATGGTAAGTAAAATAAATAGACAGCACACCTTTCACTTAAATTTCCTACCCCTAAAAAAATTTAACAACTTATTAGGGGGTTTAACATGAAGAAACATTTATGTAATGACTCAATTCCAGCTATAGCTACAAAAAAGTTACAATGCAAAACTTTCATTTTCATTTAGTCAATTTTAAATTGTTACATATTTAATCCCAATATGTGGAACAAAGCCAAGCTTGTTGTAATTCACAAGTCAGGTTAAAATGCTAAAGAGGTCAACCACTATAGACCCTTAATATAAGTTTAAAACTTTAAATTTACTACCCATTTTTGGAAAGTTACTGAAATCAGTTGTAAAAACATCTTTCTTATTTTTATTTTATTTTTTTCAGTATAACAGCATTATTCTCTATTTTCAATTCGGTTTAACAATTAAAACTATTCAATTATTGTAACGTTGGAGATCATTAGGAGTGCCTTTTTGCAAGAGACCAAACCTTCACATTATTAATAGTTAGTAACAAATCTAATTGATATAATAGCCATGTAAGGCTCATCAGACCAATCTGGTAGTAAAGAAATATATATATAAAAAATAGACATTAAAAATCAAAATACATTCCTAGAATGTATTCTATTTATTTAAATAATACATACTGTTAAATATTATAGTTACAATAATATCAATTTCAAGTAGTATATTTTATAATCAAGA
>NW_027111010.1:259836-267541 GCF_000696795.3 Halyomorpha halys | reverse complement strand
TAATATAATAATATATAATATATACAGTAAATGTATAAAACGCAAAACAATTGGCTTTTCTCAAATAATAAAGTGATTGTTATCAATATAAAATATGTTAATAAAATTATGAATAATCTAAACTTATAGTACATGTAAAAGTTTATAAGATTTAACTATTTCTAATGTAATAATTTGTAGATAAACTGGATAATAGACAGTTTGTCAGAAATTTGAGGACTATTTGTAGTATCACAGTTTATAACCAAGACAAATATCTTGAAATGATAATATGGAAGAGAAAAAAACATGCATTACAATTTAGATATGCAGTGGAGGTATTGTCAACTCATATTTACAAATAAGAAGATATTAATATTGCGAAAGAAATAGCCAAATAGAAAATTTAGAAAAGTACAATAGATAAAGAATTATACTATTGAACAGACTAAGTTGAAATAATACTGCCCAAAAGATGACAGTAAAAAAAATTGATACAATGTTTATCAATGAAATACCAATTAATAGTAATAAAATCAAAATTTGCAATTCCACAATACAATAAACAAACTTATTGAATTACAAATCAAATTACCAAAAAAATAATTAAAGTTAGAACTTAAACAATAATATAGATAAAACATCTATTTCATTGTATCCTATAAAATATGTTTGTATATAATTTTTGTTTTCTGTTGGTACGATAGACCTTGGAGATCATTGGCGATTCACAATGAAGGTATTTGGGGTAGGATCATCAGTCCTATGCTCGGCATATTTTGGGATCATTCACCTACTTTACCTAAAAAAGAAAGAAATTTGCATGAGGCTAGTAGAGTGGATAAAAACTGCAATTGTTTAAAATATGATGATAAAAGAATTTTCATGAAATCTATGGTTAAAAACCTGACCAAACAGCAACTTGATCCTAATTGGAGATATAAAAATGTTGGTTATGAGGAAATAGTGAGTAAAGTTAGGTAACAGCCAAATTAAAAGATTGGGTGAGAATCATGCCTAAATTTCCTTTTCCCATTTTAACTAACTGTTTCGAAAGTGATAGAGTCCACTCCAGTTCTCAACATCTCAATTCTTGTACATTAAAGAAATTTATTACTAAGCAATTAGAAAAAAATTGAACAGAATCATAAAGAAGGAGAAGGGTAGCTATACAAATTTTTCTAAGGAGATTAGATTCAAGTGTTTGTATTTTTCAGAGCCGCAAAAGTCTGCTCCATTACAACCAAACAGGTTTCATTACAGTATTATAAATAAATTTCTTTTTTTGTAAAGTTAAATGAAGAAATGTAGAATTGGATATTTCTAGTAACCATACTAAACTACCTTGAATAACTGAGAACAACATAAGCTGCACAATAAAACCCCAAATTAGTTGTTTATTTTTCCCTATCATTAGTTTATTGAGCTTTTATTGGAGGACAATACTAGACTATATTTTAATAATTCCTTTAATGTTGCTGGTTAGTTTAACCTATAACTAAATAAGCTAACAAAAATTAAATAAAATATAAAATTATGAATTACTAATTAGTCATTACTTGAAATATAAGAAATTATATCAATTTGATAACAACCAGATCAAAAATAAACTATAAAATATATTCTTAAAAACAATAAATCAAATATAGAATGATAATTCAAGAAAATATGTATTTAATACAGATCTAAAATAAATATTTTGTATTTTATTAATAGAAAAAATACATATCTAAACAAAATTTTCTATTTGGTTTCCATAATTTACAATTTTTTTCTGAGCAAGATTTTCCAACTATATAATGTTACCAATAAAAATATTCACTTAAAGTTAAATATAGGTGGAAGGTTATTTTTTAAATCATTCAAAACTTAAACAAGGTTAATTAGATAATAATATAGTTCATTATGTTACAATTGCAAAATTTGTTTCCTGTTCATAAAATAAGAAAGATGTAATAATATAAAATAATTAATATTAAAGATATTACTTTAATGTCTTTGTTCAGTCAATTACTTCTAAAATTGTATTTGATTCCAAATCACATAATTTAATTTTACCATACAGATTCAATTGCAGGCCTCCTATCACAGGAGGAAGGATTAAGGCTTGATAGAACCCGCTTTGACTTGTTTCTAACTAGCCTGAATTTTAAAACCAGGAAGTATTCTTGTATTGTTGTCACAAAAAGGTAAAATACAGAGATCCAGAAATGGCAGAGTGGAATAATAATACTATTTTCATTTTCAAAAATAGAGATAAAATATTCTGATCCTCTACTGTATATTATTATTGGCTGATCAATTCTCACCCAATGTTTTGATTTGTCTGTACATTACTTAACTTTACTCACTATTCCATCATAATCAACATTTCAAGTGGCTGTATGATTTGGTTTTTAACAGTTTATATCATGAAATTCCTTTATCATCAATAATAATTGATCAATTAATGCAATTAATAAAGAATACTAAAAATTGATTTCACCGTACCAGCCTTATGCACATTTATTTCTTTTTTAGGTGAAGTAGGTAAATGAACCAAAAATATGTCAGGCATCGATTGGACTGATGATCCTATGCCAAATACCTTCATCGTGAATCACCAAAGATCTCTATCATACCAACATAAAATAAAAATTTATATACATATTACATGTACATATTTAATAGGATACGATGTAATAGAGACACAAGTCTCTCTATCATTAACTACGACCTTGGCCCTTTCTGAACTAATATGGGACCCACATATTTTCTTCTTATTTACATGAGTTAAATATGTATATAAATAAATATATGGCAGTTAAAATAACATACAAAATAATAAATAAAAATACATAGAAACATAAATACCTAGTATACAAATCACTACATCCAAAGTATGGGAAGTTGTTAGTTGTTCGTCAGGGCTTTAGGGCATGAAAACCAAAGGTGAATGGCCTTTCTGGACTAATGTGGGATAAGTTTTCTTCTTATGTATGGAAGTAACATACATGTGTAAATTGAAAGAGTGATAATCTTCCCATATTTTGTATGTAGTGATTTTTTATGTTTAGAGATTTGTGTTTCTATTTTCTTCTTTTCTTTTTGTATGTTATTCTTACTGCCATATGTTTATTTATATACATATTTAACACACATAAATAAGAAGAAAATATGTATGCCCCACATTAGTCCAGAAAGGGCCAAGGTTAAGTGATGTACAGACAAATCAAAACATTGAATGAGAATTAATCAGCTAAAAATAATATACAGTAGTGGATCAGAATATTTTATCTCTATTTTTGAAAATAAAAATAGTATTATTATTCCACTCTGCTATTTCTGGATCTCCCTATTTTACTTTTTTGTGACAGCAACACAAGAATACTTCCTGGTTTTGAAATTCAAGCTAGTTCGAAACAAGGTGCAAAGTCAAAGCGGGTTCTATCAAACCTTAAACCTTCCTCCTGTTTTGCAAGATATGGGTGAAAATAACTTTGTGGTTATGTTAAATGAAACAAATGGTATGTGGAGTGAAACTTTAGAGGAGCCAAAGAATGTTGTGTATAATGAAGTGGTGGATGCAAGATCTACAAATTTGGTGGTGTGTGATGTTTCAAATAATTACTTAAAGCTAACTGATTCTTCAGTCCAGGTCAATATTATCAATTTCAATCAGTTTTATAAAGACATTGTTTTTACTAACTCCAAATTGGCTAGCTTGGTTGACCTAAATTAGTAGAAGGATAAGCCTTCAATTTAATCTGTATGATAACATTAAATTATGTAATTTGGAGTCAAATAAAATTTTAGAAGTAATTGACTTAATAAAGAGGTTTAAGTAACATCTTTAATATAAATTATTTTATGTTATTATATCTTTCTTATTTTATGAACAGAAAACAGTTTTTGTAATTGCTATACAATGAACTATTTTATTATACAATTAAGCTTGTTTAGTTTTGAATGAGTTTGAATGGCGTTCGACGGTGGCGACCCGGCTTGATCCGGCCTAAGGCTGGTGCTTTGACTCCAGAGAACGAACTCTATCGAGGTCGGGAACTGACTTGTTATCTATACACATTTTGACTGATTGAAACGACTGAAAATAGAAAAATTGAAGCGATACTGTATAGAAAAATATACTAAAACGATTTAATGATAGAAATATATATGTAAAAACAATTTAACAACGCAAACGGTTAAATTGTGAAGCACGATTTTTTTTTATTATGTTAGGGCCGAGTGGAACAAATTACTCGTAAAATATGTAATAAATAAATATCGAATAAATAAATAATATGATAACGAATATCATAAATAAATTTAATCACGTATAAATAATATAAACAAATAATTATGCGGTGAGCAATATTGTATCAATCGACAAATCCGACAGAATTTCTGAAGCTTTAAAAATTTAGTTAATGATTAATAAACTACGAACCATAAAGTGTTAAGTAATCTGATGAATAAATAAATACAATAAAATACTAACTCAGAAATAACGAGAACATATTAGTAAACAACACTCACACAGTAATAAATACACATCTGATCATAGATAAATAAACGCATGCACAAAAAATAAATGATAGATTATTTACACAAATATTTTTAAACTCAATAAATAAATAAACCACATACACTATGTGTTTTGTTTTTTTTATGTTCCCACGTATTATATAAATATTTTAGCCATAAGCCGTACAAATTTAATTTATGATAATAATACATTGGTATATAAATCAGAAATTCAGCGCTAGAACGAATCATTTTCGTCAGAGGTGATATAATCATAAATAAGGTATGATTCACTGGGCATATTAACTAATACTTTAAATTCCCATTAGTGGTGCCTGGTATATACAAATATAGGATTAGAGCGGCTGCAATAACAACTGACCCCACACGTCTCCTTATACCTACTCTTAGACTGACGAAATTACACATAATAATATTACCATTTGGTAATAATTAATAAATTATTGATAATAAGCAAAAAGGAGCCATTAGAGAAGTAGACGAAACGTCTCAAAATTTATGTATGTTGACCCTTGACATTAAATCTCATCGACCGTTCCACATTAAATCTCATAATCTTAAGTTCCTGAGTTCGATCCTCACACGGATTGCACCAAGATGTTTACATCGGGACCTGTCCGTGCCTTACTCCAGGGCCCTGTTTCATAATAAAGTACAAACTAATACTATTAGTATTGTAGGTTTAACTTACTTCAATTACACCGACTTGTACAATAGAAACTTGTACTTTTGTACTTTTTAATTCCTGTAATATCACTAATAGTCATCCCTATTATGAAAAAAATAAGTATTAGTGTTATTACCACGTTGTGTCTATACTTGTATTTATGAATCAATACTATTAGCTTTCATCATGAAACAGGACCCAGATATGAATGCTGAAATTGTATTAAATTAGTGTGGAACGAGATGTTTAAATTATGAAACATTTTCTGGTTATTAATAAGCACATATATTTTTTAAAAATAAAAATAGTAAGTTCTCAGGAGAGGCAACTTGTGTTAGTATAGTAATAATTAATTATAATGTTAAATATAAATAGATATCAGATGGTCTCATTTGTTAAGATATAGTTATCTCTTATCTGGTGACGTCTTCGTCGCCGCAGTCACGTCTTCTAGCCGCTTCCCTCGTCCAGGTTGGCGGTGGGTGAAAATGGTGAATACCATGGATTTCGCTTCAGATCACGATGAAGGGTTGCTTTTCCCTCTGAGGCTGGCCAGCATGTAATCGGTCCGGGCGAGGTAGTAGGGGCAAGTCAGGTCCTAGCTTGCATGGTACGATTGACATCATCAAGCGGCTTCGCGGTCGGGGCGTCTTCGGAGTCTTCCGGTGTACGCGGCAAGCGGAGGCATTAGAAAATGAGACCCTTGACCCCGACTTTATAATTATAAAAAAAAAGCCTAAAATATCGGATTATCTAATCCTGAAGCCGATTGATTAAAAAAAAGGGAAATCAGAGTTCCGAGAAGTACATCTGTTTGTCCATGTAGAAAGAATTCTCAGATAGAGAGAGAGAAAGAATTCTCAGATAGAGAGAGAGAAAGAATTCTCAGATAGAGAGAGAATTCTCAGATATAGCATCAACCCCAAAATATAAATTATTTTACATCAATATGCAGTTGTCTATTAAAAAAATAATAATAATTCTTATTTACCTCATATTTCACTAACTTGCCTTTTTTTTTGTGTGTGTTTAATTTATCTATTTTTGTTTTGTTTTATGTAAAATAAAAAAGTATACATTTTTTTTCTGTCCTGAAACGACCGCACCACACATTAATAGAATAAATTACAAAATTTGGTTGTATACACAGGCCCACAGCCAAAAATTTGATATCATAATTTTAAATGTGTTTATGTTTTTTGATGTACTGATTCCTAAAATGAACACCATTTGCTGTCACCACATACACATTTTTGGTAAATCCCTGGTGTATTATGCCAGATCTATAAAAGAAAATTCATGACAATCTATTATAGCTTCTAGGGCACTCAACCAATCAACTACGATTTGTTATGGTACTATAACAACATTCAAACATACCAAATGGCACAAATCGTATTCTTTTAGGTCAATTTGAATTCAAAATATTATACATGGTATTGATGATTATTTAAATACATGCGAGTGACTTTTTATTGCGATTAATTTTGGTAAATATAAACTGGATCATCGTCAGGAAATGAGAAAACACGTATCTCCAACAATACCATAACGTTTTTATATAAAATTTGGTAAAAATATGGACGATTAATGGGAGTTTCAAGTTGATCAAGGAAAATTTGTAAGCAAATTGACTCTCTCCTACAAATTGAACAATTTTAACTATTTATTTCGCTGGAAATTTCTATATAAAGGTTTCGTTTTCTCAAGTCAAGCCCAGAAAGTATACGCCAACATAGATTATAGAAAGCAATATTTTTTTTTTTTATTTTCGTTATTTCAATGCAAAATTAAATGCTCTTCTATATCAGCTTCGTCTTATGTACACTAAAATAGTCTGACAGGGCTTAAATGCCAAATTTCAGAAAAATCTGCCTCTAAATTTAATTTTATTTTGGTAATTTCAAATAATTAACAATATTTATTAAGTAATATAAACTGTGAAAGAATTTCATGATCAATTAAAGGTGAAAAAGGGAAAAATATTTACACATATTGAAAACAAATATCCATAACTAAAGACAATAATTGTTTGCCATAATAACACATAATGGTTCAGTTATTTAAAAAAGACACTAAGAAAAAATATAATTCTTAAAAATGATAAAACAAACTTGGTCTGTTCTTTAAATATGATTATTTCTTTATGTTGAAAAACGTATGATAATAATTGAGTGTACAGAAAATTGAAAAAAAAAATAATGTTAACAAGAAATAATGATAATGGTATTATCAATACACATGATGACATGAGAACTTAATCCTCAGCATAGAAAAAATATAGCGAATTAATAACCAAATTTTCTACTATTAACTTATTTATGTTTTACAATTTGGTTTAACAACTTTTCTCTTTATATTTTATTTACTGCTGGATCGGTCCGGTGGGCCTTATATGGTTATTATATTAATTTGATATATTTTTTTTACAATTGATAATGTGGGGGTTTAGTCGCTGCCAAAGACACCTCGAACTATTTATAATGTTATAATTATTGAATAATTTTAAATTATAAAGACAGATAAGTAAAA
>NW_027111010.1:249083-259711 GCF_000696795.3 Halyomorpha halys | reverse complement strand
ATTTTTTATTTTAGTATGTATGAGATCATTTATCAATATTACCTATTGCCCACAACTGTGTGGCAGATTGTAATATCTATCAATAAATAAATCTATCAATGAAGTTATAAAAAAAAAAAAAAAATAAGTATGTAAGTGAAGAATGAAAGAACAAAAAAAAATTGACAAACAAAAACAACTAGTAATTGTAAAATTCATATATAAATAATAAATAACTGATTTATATACTGCAAATAAACTACTGCCTGTACAATAAGTAAAATGCTCTCAAACATAAATTTTATCCTAAACGTAAATTGATTGCTTCCTTCTTAAAAAAACATGAACTATTCTCCTTACAAATTTACATCATATCATCATTTGAAATTAATAAATGAGTAGATAAGAAATTATATAAGCAAAAAAAGGAAAGTTAAAAGTACACAGAAAATGAAATTAACAATGAAATTCTAATAAAATTCAACTCGAAACCTTTATATGGTACTTGTGTCTACTATGACCAAATTCAAATAGTTTGGTACTGTTGGAAAGTTCGCTCTTTCTGAAAATAATCCTAAATCATACATTTAATTGAATAAAGGTAATAAGAAGTCACTCAATACATTACATAATACATTGTTTCATATTTCGATTTCAAATTGATCTAATACAGTCCGATTTGTGGCATTTAGTGTATTTGAACGTCCTTAAAAAGGACAACTTCAAAAGTTGAAGTTGATTAGTTGAGTGCCATACGAGCTCAGAAAGATTTTTAAAATTTTTGTGCAACTTACCTGGCTTTATATAGGAATTTGGAAATTCTGGACGAAATGAAAGAAAACATAAAAATAATTCAAAATTATCAAATAAAATTTTCAATAGTTGTATTCCTGTGATATTAGACTGAAAGCACTACCCTTTAGCTTGTATGATATACTACTGATTTTTATTTATTCTTATGTCATTATTGCCATAAGGCTATAATAAATATATGGTACATGTTAGTACAAATGCCTATTGCATGATACAGTGAGGTAATTTGAGTTTCCATTTTATACATGTTTTTAATTTTAAACCGTAAGAAAATTACAAAAAAAAAAGTGCACAATAAAAAAGGAAAGCCACGGCCGCATTGAGGTGCGGGTCTCAGAGTGCTCGATTCGGAACGTTGTTGGTTCGATTCCCACCTGGAGCCGTTATTTATTTGTTGGCGGTCCCGAGAAATGAATCTTGACACTCCCTCCTTGGTTAGCATGCGGTGACAACTTGAAGTTAACCACCAAGGGTTGACAAAAAGGACCGCTAGACCCACATGCTGGACTATTTCCCCCCACCAGTTGCCAAAACTAAATATACAATAAAATTACAAATCAATTTATAGAATTCAATAAAGTAAATAAACATCAATCAATTGTGAAAACATTAAGAAAAATAAAATATATACAATAAACAAATTTTGTACGGTTTAAAGTTTTATGTTTTGTCTATTAGTATATGTTCGGTACATTTGTGGGTTTATCTTTTTAATGATCTTGTAGTCTCCTAAGTTTTGAATAAACAGGTTTAAGTAAGTGAACTCTTTAATCAAGTTAGGCTACAAGTCAGACAACATGTTTGAAATTCTGGGGTACCAAGGATATTGGTTGAATTTCTTTTAAAATATTGGGGCATTTTGCTAATGATGCTTTGTTCTATTGCATTTGTTTTGTACATGCTTGGTAAACGTTAAAGATTTGTCCAGTTCTTAGTCAAAGTAATTAACAGACTGAGGATTGTTGTTCCATTTATAACTATGTCTTGAATTTTGGACGGTCTTGTTTTAGGGAAAATAATAGCTTGTGTTTTTTTTGGGTTTTTTTTTTTTCGGCCAAGACTCCCATTGGAGTCCTATACTGTCTAACCACGGTTGAGGGTCAAAGTTTTTCATTTTGTAGGACCACCACTCAATGAAAAAAGTCAACGCCCCAGGCCAGATCCGAACCGGCACCGCCAACAGAACTCAAATTGGTATGACTGCATTTTACCACTGAGCTACAGACGTGTTTAAGGTTTAATCTTCCATTTTTTTAAATAAACGCTGAGTTTTTAACTACCGGTTGTTTAGTCGGAACATTAGGGCTATGTTTGTTGAAGCTACGCTAACCAGGGGTCAATGAGAGACAATCTTGTATTGTCCAACTGATAGGCAATAATTGGTGGGATGAAAATTCACCTTATGAAGCAGCCTTGAGAGCATGTACAATATAAAGATTGGCTAAACGGAGGGGTAGTAAGAGCGGACACAATAGGCCGATCGGGGCTATCGATTCAAAGGCAGCTAATTAGTTGAGGCAAAGCCCGGTCTCGTTACTCCTCTCCTTCCTCTTCATTAAATTTTCAAGCCGTTCTGAAACAATGCCTTCACCCTATAATGAGTCACCCGGAGGTCCATCAACCAGCAAACAAACCACCCCTTACAGCCTCGTCTATACTTTCCTTACTCCTATTCTTCCCAAGACTTATAAAAAAAGTTGGGGGAAAAAAAGGAGAAAAGAAAAGAATATCCTTTATTTTAATTTGAGCTGGATTACTCAGGGGCCGAGGGAGGGGATTGTTTATGATTTTGAATTTATTACTTATGAGCCCTTTGAACCCTACATTTGAACTTTTAATGCAATAGGCAAGTAAGAACCTGGTGATTAGTCTAGTCACTTGGGAGAGAGGTGGATGTTAATGAATGGACCGTTCAGACGCTAATTTCAATTTCTGTATGAGAGAGGGGATTTACTTCCAATATGTGTTTTTTATATATCTATAGGTGATACACATACAAACTTCAAGTATAACTGAACTATGAAACATAAATTCGACAAGATAAACTTTATTTAAAAACTATTGGTTTTATTTATAATAATATATCAAAAAGATTTTTTATTTTGATAGTATATTTTATTATTATTATATGGTGTTGCTGGCAGCGACATATTTTTCAATTGCAATAATAAACTTATATTTTCCATCTCATAATAAGTGTAATGTAAACATTTATGTGTGCAATTAAGTATATTTTAACCATTTGGAAAAAAAAAGAACGAATGCCCAGGACAATTAACAAGCAGGTGTGCTCCTCCAGGCAGTAAAAGCAGTTATTATGTGTTAGTAAAACGAGATGGGACGTGAATTGCCGAGGATTAAGGAAATTAAAATTTTTGAAAGAATTAACTGATAATTTCTGTCATCCAACCAGAAACCTTTAATTATGATGAAGTCAGTTAAATATGGGAGGAGTCTGTCTAATTCTGGAAGGGACAAATGTTGGAAAAGCTTGGCTAGTCAAAATATAGAAATAATAAACGGTTTGGCTCTTAAGAAAAGGAAGGAATCCACTCTTTAGTGGGTCTTCCAGCAATACATAAGATTCTTCGCTGAGCCAGAGTCAAGAAAGAAATAGAATTTATGTCACCACTTTTTAGTTTTTCCAATTTTAAAGGAAATACTGATAGTGTCTTAATTATAATCAAAACAAAACCTAAGAATTGTTCCAGCTTTTGAATATCCAAAAAAATAAATTAAACACAATTAGCACTGTAAACTTCGGTAATTTAAAAACTAAAGTTAATTGGGATTTCATATTTGAAGCTTTTTAACCAAAAAGCAGCTAGAATTCCATCATCCTACCGTTCTATATCTCTTTATTACGAAACATCTTGGAAAAACTTATTCTAAAAAGTTTGTACCATATATTATAAATTCTAATTACATAATCCCAGATAAACAGTTTGGATTCCAACCATCCCACTCCTCTTTCCAGCAATGTCATCTTGTGGTGGACGTTGTCTCGTTTTCACCCGGGACTGCTTTAAAAACTCCGTAAATTCCTATCCCCTACACAATCTCCCATTATCTGATTCTATCTCACTAATAAATTATTCAAAATGAACCACAATAGTTCCTATTCACCCCTCCTCTCAAAGTCAGCTTGTGTTTCTTAAGTTAGTATCCTTGGTCCGATCCTCTACACAGTTGACTTCTTAAACAATCCATATGCCAATGCCACATGTGTACTTTCAGTTGATAATAACCCGTTAATTGTATTACATACTCTCAAATCCTATATCACCCTTCGTCGTAAACTTACAGACTTCTCAACAATATCCTTTAATTATATTCCAATTATCTCTGTTGAACATATTGCTACCTTAGACTGAATCTAGACAAACGACAAACTTGGATTCCTCCTACAAAACTGAAAAGACAGGGAATTGCATGTCCCTAAGACTAAGCTTCCAATCTATTACAATAGACTGACTATAGTCTACATGATTATAATAAGATGTGTATATGAATAACTTTTTCTGTTTAAATTATGTTGCAAACCATCAAATTCCTTCCAATTCCAATCCTTACTATCAAAAATCCTCCGTAAAATCCTTGATGCTCCTTATTACGTCACAAATAAACTCATCCACAAAGACCTTAACATCCCTTTCGTTGCAGATTTGGCCCGAAATAGATGTGCATCTTTTCATTCCAAACTCCTTAATCATCCAAAAGCTCTTAATCTATGATCCTTAATAATCCCCGATAATCCTCCGAGGCTTCTGAAAAGAAGATGGCCACGAGACCTTCTAATTTAAATTAATGTTTGAAGTACCACCATCAGGTGGTTCTTTCCCAAGATTATCAAGTGTTTGAAACGTTCCTCATGTTTACTTATTGTATTTTTTTGTACTGTTGTAAATTACAATAAATAAATTATGTTGCTGCTGCAATACTCCTTTAGATTATTTATAAACAAAGTTGATACATATCGTTATCAATATATATTTTTCCATCAACGTTTTGGGGTTCATTACATAAAGTGAAGGGATGGCTTCAGATTAATGTTAAAAGTACGAGTCTTGCCAGTTCAGTGGGATTGTAAAAATAGAATACTCCTTGTGTAAGTAGTGTGTATTATAAAACATTTTAATTTAAGAAGAAATATAGAATAATTGATAAAAATAAAAAATGTAAATAATACTACTGCTAAGATAAAAACAAACTATTCAGTATAAAAAAGAAATATACACGCTCAGACAAAGTTTTTTTTTCTTTAAAGACAGTAAAATTATTTCAGATCATTGTGTGGGGGAAGTGCCCCGCTACGTTAGTGGAAAATTATATATGAAATAAAGATATTTAAAGGAAGGAACTTTTCACAAAAATACCTAGTATAAGAAGAAAACCTTCTAATGTGAAAAACATTTCGTATTGTTATCCAGTATTCACATAGAAATAAATAGAAGATAATGTAAATATTACGCTGAATTACTTTCGAGGCTGGATAGCATTCCAGTCTAACCTAAGACCATGGTCTATTTTGGTTGGTGGAAGCCGGAGGCGAGATCTTTCTTCGTGAAAAGCAAACATTTGTCTAATTTATGGTGAGTTTTTAATACTAGGACAATCCGTTGTGTTTGGATTCGAAAATATATCATTTCTATAGTTACTCCCTATGCCCTCATTTCATTATCAAAAGCCATCTTTGAGCTGAAAATTATCGCACTTACGTATATTGAGTGAATTTATAGAGGGAAATTGCTTGAAAATATTGATCTAAAAAAATAATGAAAATATATTTAATATACTGAAAGATCGCTGATTGACCGTGTGTATTATTAATGAATGGAATATGCTCCGGGTGCGATCAAAAAAATAAATAGTAATAACTATTTTTATTTGAGCCAACGTTTCGCTCCACGTTGCAGGGCTTGCTCAGGGCTAAAAAAGATAAACTTTAAGTAAAAAATAAATGGAAAATTACAAGAGAATATAATGAAACGTAAAAATTAAATAAAAGGTTATAAACAATAAATGAAAACGGAAATAGTAACAGATAAAAAAGAAGAAATATAAAAGAAAGTACTAACTAATAGATGAAAAAGGGGGATATGAATAAAATCAAGAAAAAGGAAGAAAATTGAATTCATACCTGTATTGACAGAAGCCAAAATCAGAGTGAACCGTTTGTATTGGGAGGAGTGGGGATGGCTTTCCGTTTTCATTTATTGTTTATAACCTTTTATTTTTCTTATTTAATTTTTACGTTTCATTGTTTCAGACCAATTTGGACATATGGAATTGACCTCTAGGGCTCCACCAAACCATCAAATTCTTCCCGCATCCAATCGTTACAATCCAAAATCCTACGTAAAATCCTTATTACGTCACAAATAAACTCATTCACAAAGACCTTAACATCCCATTCGTTGCAGATTTGACCCAAAACAGACATGCGTCTTTTCATTCCAAACTCCTTAACCATCCTAACCCATTAATTCTTAATCCTTCATCCTTGACAATCCCTGATAATCCTCCGAGGCATCTGAAAAGAAGATGTCCACGGGATCTTCTAATTTAAATTAATGTTTGAAGTACCACCAATGGGTGGTTCCTTTCCAAGATTTTCAAGTGTATATGAAACATACAACATATTTACCTATTGTATTATTTTGTACAGTTGTAAATTACATTAAATAAATAATTAAAAAAAAAAACGTTTCATTGTATACCTTTGTAATTTTCTATTTATTTTTTACTTATGTTAAGTGCTTGTATCTTTTTTAGCCCTGATGAAGCCCTGCAACGTGGGGCGAAACGTTGGCTTATATAAAAATAGTTAGTACTATTTGAGTTTTTTTGATCGCACCCGGACTATATTCCATTTATTAATCATATTTAATACAATTTGAAATATAATATAGCTGCTACTTATAAAATTAGGAATAATTTTATTTAAAATTTAAGAATAAATTAATGAAAATAATCGCAGTAACTGTATTATTTTTCATCCATTGACATTTAATGTATTAAGAGCTAGACTATAAACTACCGCCGTTCAAAAGTTATGACCATCTAATGATACCTACAAATTTTCAATATAATGTATTATACATACATTAATAACATATGTTCGTATATAACAGTTATTAATTATTATTTTATAAAACTTTTTTTAATATGGAAACAATTAAATGTGAGTTAAGATACGTCATACTACAAGGTTAAGGTTTTGGGTTAATTTTTAATTGAATAAATGAAGCAAATGTTTGGGGTCCATTAAACTGATGATGTTACTCAAATAACTGATTTGATTTGGACTGACTGCTATTATAGCAATAAGTGACGTTTAAAATGATTTTAATTTAGTTTGTTCTATTGAAAAGGATTTTTAATTTTTGTTAGGATAAAATGGTAAGAAACCAGCATTATCAAACATAAAAATATATTTAGACGACGGTTAGTAAAAATTGTTTTTATTGTTCTGAAGCAGTTTTTTCAGTGGCTTGCTCGGGTCAATGATATAAAAAATTTAGAGCAACATTAACGCTTATTTGTTGACAACAGTAAATATCTGACATAGCTTATTTTTTTTTAATTTTGCCAAGCCTGTAATTATCTAATATTTCGTTCTGAGGTGTGTTTTTTTATTTTCCACACTAAATAAAAACAAAATAGATGATTCAAACGTATTTTTAATGTAAACATAAGAAGAGTTCCTGGGAAGAACCCGGATCATAATAAATTAAGAGTTATCTTTGTGTTTCCTAAGCTAAGCGGTCTCATGTCTCCGATCGGTATACCGAATAGAAATGGCTTTTTCCTACTTCTCGACGGCAATACTTTTTTAGTGTTTTCGTTTCTTCAATCTTTAAGACCAAAAGCTTACATATACTCCTGATGTCCTTACTCTACGTTCATCCATCCATCCATTAAATATTAGATCCCAACAGATTGATTTATATATAATATGCTCTCTCAAATAAAAGCCAATATCCTTCAGCAAATACTTTGTCATTTGTGTAGCCTCCTTCTGGGATTCTCTTCCTATCTCTGTTCACCAATCCTGCTTCGGTCTTTCCTATGAACCTATTCTACCACTTTACACAATCAAACTACTATGTCAATGTAAACAATTTGTATATCCGTAGCATTTATTACCATCATAAAATTATAATTTAACTTAGTCAGAATTTTTTTAATATCTTAGAAGACAAATTAGTCTGAACCATTTTTTTTTTTTGCTTTTATTCCAGAATAAAATATTTTTTTGATTTAAAAGAGTGACCAGTCAAAAGGTCACACTTTTAGAAAAATTAAAAAAAAAAAAAATGTTTAGAACATAAGTACTTTTTATTACTAAAATACATAACAGTTTTATAGTTTCATAAAATCATTTATTAATGAAAGTGTATATATCGGGACCTGGTCGTGTCTTACTTCAGGTATACCGAATGTATGTTGAAATATTAAATTAATTAGTGTGGAACAAAGAGGGTTTAAAATTGTGAGATCTTCTGCTTATTAATCAACATATATATATTTGGAAGAAACCAGAATAAAATCCCTGAGGGGGCAAATCGAATTAGTAGGTGTTAGTTTAAATATTATTTCGATAAGATACAAGAACAAACTTGGGGTCTCATGTATTAAGAAATAGTGATCGCTTATCTGGTGACAGGATTGGAAGTCTCATGACTTCGACGCTGCCGCGGTCGCTTCTGCGTCCATTGGTCGTTACCCTTGTCCAGGTGTGCGGTGGGCGAAATGGTGAAATCCATGTACTTTTCGTCCAGTGTTCGTAAAAAACGTCTTTTTCCATCAGAGGCTGGTCAGTATGTCCCGGACTCTTGCGTGATGGTAGGGGCAGGCCAGGTCCTAGCTTGCATGGTGCATAGTTTGGGGCGGCATTGCAGTCGCGGCGTCTTCGGGCTCTTCTGGTATGCCCTGTTACGGGGGTATCGGAAAATGAGACCACTGACCCCGATTTTATACAAATAAAAAAGGAGCCGCAAATTTTGGATTATGTGAATCCGACAGAAAGTGCACATACTAAATGTTTAATATTTTTGCCAGAGCAAGCTTCACTTTCTAAAACCAGATCATCTGTCAACTCTGAGTGTTTATAAAATAAAGCAGTATTGAAAGTTGCATGAAGCACTAATTAGTAGATTACTTGCTAGAAAGATTCTAGAATTATAAAGTTTCTACCGACTTGAAATATTTGTAGGCGTATACAGTTCGACAGTTTTTTTTTTTTTTTTTTCAGAAACAGTTATAAAATCATGTACGTAATGTCATGCACCATATTATGACATCTCTAACTTATAACAAACAGCGCATGTATTTTTTTTAGACATCATGGATCAAATTTGATTCCGTGTCCGTGTATGCCTGCGTATTAAGACGCATAAATATTGCTATGTGTAATATATGTACATATGAACCTTGAAATGTTTAATGTTATTGCATCTATTTACTCAAATGAAATGCCGAGGAATCTATGATGACCTTACTAAATACTTGGCAGACATTATTTCAAGGAGAGTAAATTTGTTATAATTTTTACTATAGTATTCACCATTACTCGGAAACCTTACGAAAAAGATGTTTGTCCACAAGAATGTCAGAAATCCTTTCCATCCACATTTTAAGGCAAAATGTTTTCAAATCAATTTGTCTTATCAGTCAATTTTAAATTCCTTGACGTTTCGATAGGCTCCAGGATTCCGAATGAAGAAGTCAGGAGTGAGTATATGACTGAAGTAAGTGATTCTCTCTAGTTTGAAATGGAATAACCACCACACTAGTAAGAACCTCTTATCGTACTGACTAAAAAAATCACACAGCATTTCTAATAAGTTAACCATTTGTTCGGATTAAATATACTCCATTTTAAGATATTACAGTTACTAATTAACTGTTTGATTACAATTTTAATCTAAAGAAGAAGATTCTAATGACACTGATGTGCAATTCCAAAAATGGTTTTGTGTAATACACTGCATTATTTCAATAAGGACATCACACTGTATCTTCAACTATATATTATATTCAATATAATTGTTCATTCAACAAAATAGTTGCTTTATTTATTACAGAAAAAATATATTATTCACTTCTATTTATCATGTGACCTTGCAATATTGAACAATATTGTCTAGTTATTTTTAATTAGGTTTATTCCCGACCCCCTTGTTGTCATACTCAAATTATAATAAAACAACTCTTTGATAAATACGTCGATCAACAATTGATAACTTGAAATAAAATTGGTTTTATTGTAAAATTAAATTTAAAAATGTAATATCGTTTCAGAGTGTACACAAACTGGTACAATCATGCAGCTAAGAGATTATGGTAATACCAAAGAGGACAGTATTGCCCACTCACTACGGGTAAGTATTAAGTCCGCTGATAAAGGCTATTTAAATTAGTAACTGTGTTAAAAGATGCCATTTAACCAATTCCATAAAAGTCAAGATGATAAGGTAAGGAGGAATACAACTAAAAACTGACATTAATTAACAGTACAGATTTAAAGTTTTTAATTTTAGAAATTGGCTGAAACAAATATATATTTAAAAAAAATATCTTTATTGAAATTTACAACTGTATATTACATAATACATTCAGTAAATTTGATCTTACTTAAAATGGAGTGTTACAGACGTGTAGAGCAACTACTCATTGATAGCACTCTAATGACATTTTACATTAGCTGGTCTCGTTGCCATCTTCTTTTCAGGCGCCTCGGAGGATTGTCAGGAATAGAAGCCGATGCAAGGTTAGAAACTGAAGTGATATTTGATACATGAATAATGGAAGAAGTCATATCTGGTTCGGGC
>NW_027111010.1:224688-248960 GCF_000696795.3 Halyomorpha halys | reverse complement strand
CAACTCCATATGTCCAGATTGGCCTTATTACAGTCACATAGATCAGTTTTTTGTAATGTGTTGGAAGTTTAGACCGTTTGTCTAGTAAGTGGTGTAATAGTCTAAATCGACGTGCAGTTTCCTGTCTTTTCAGTCTTGTGTGAGGATTCCAGGTTAATCGTTGGTCCAAATGTAGTCCAAGCTATCGGATCTGTTCGACTTCGGTATTCGAAGTCCGAGAACTGAATGTGATGAAGAATTTCAGATTTAAATTTAATTAAAAGGTATATTAAACTTAATATAATATTAAACTTATTTAGCGGGTATTTCTGTTGTTTTTTTTCTGGTACATACGAAAAAAAAAATTGATGTTAATAAACAAATCTTACCTGTTTCCCTTGTAAATGGTGATTTGAGCAAAAGAGGTTAATTCTCAAAAAAACCTGTCCAAGTTAAACGACTGTGATTTTTCTGTGAATAATTTCAAGCCTTCAAACTTCTGTAACTTAATTCCATCGAACATCAATTGTCTTTTGTAATTTGAATAAATTACTACGTTTCTTCTACGCAAAGAAAATCCGTACAAACAAATTTAAAAAAAAAAAAAAAAAAAATACTGTTGGAATCGTGTTAACCAAACCAATCGATGTCAGTCAAATACCCTATTAAACTAGTTCAAAAATAACGAAGTAAGTATACAAAGTATAAGCAAAAACGTACTTAATCTCTTAAAGAAACAGTATTTTTTATGAAACGAACAGATTTATAAAAGTACATGGACCATATCTGTTAAGTCCAGGTAATAAATGTTGTTGTTTTTTTTATATTACATCATTAAATTTTAAAAAAGTTAGTAAAATTATAAATATTTTAATTTAAAAAAAATACAAGTAAATCATCTCAGTGAATATATTTTCCTATGTACCACGAGAGATAAATTTGAAAAAACTTATTTAACAATTACCAATTTAGGTATTTAAACTGCACACAATTATTTAATTTCGCCATCGAGATTCAGACGCTGCTTATAGACATTTTACATAACACAAAAAAAAAATTAAACTTTTAATTTAAATATTATATAATACTAAAAAAATATATATCAGAAGGCAACAATGATTCCATTAACCTTGAACAGAAATCTCATCAATGAATTGAGATATTAAATATCTGCCGGGACTTCACCTTTCAGAGACTCATATTTTATACTCTATATAAATATTATATGCGTTAGGTAAAATGTCGAGAGCTTGGTCGCTGTTTTTAATATTGCACTCTTATTTTTTAATCATATCTACGTCAAGAAGGACAGTTATTAACCTTTTTTCCAAGAATTTTTTTATACCTTTTATACAAATGGAGTATAATGGAGTGTGGGGTATTAGAGAAGCCTAATTTTTTTTGCTTCAATTTGATCAGAAAGTTTGTTGTTAGTACTTAAATGTATCAATAATTTATTTTATAGAATAAATATATCTTCCATTTATAATATCAGAACTAAGCAACAACATTATTATACAATGTGACAAAATTTTCCCATATAGAGGGACAATTCCGCCACCACCATTGTCATTATCTGAAAGAGTTTGTATTTTTATAGATACATGGACAACGAAAACTCAGTGAAGTAACTATTTATATCTTATAATATTTATCTTTAAATTTTTAAAAAATTTATTTATTGTAATTTACAACAGTACAAAAAAATACAATAAGTAATTATGTGGAATGTTTCAAACACTTGAAAATCTTGAATTGTTGTGCTTCAAATTGTTTTTAAATGTTCATCAAATATATTTGCAAAATGAAAAAAAAATTATAGTATAGTTTCAGTTAAAAGATCCCGTTCTAGACATTAACTTTTTTTCAATTTTTCAAGCCATTTCTTTTAATTTTTTTTTACCCAAACCAATTTATTCTTCTCAAAGTTAGATTGTACAAAATTAGGAAAAAAAAAATCCAAAATTTCAGGGCTAAGTTGCCGACAGAGAAGAGATGGAAGGTAAGGGTAAGGGATGGTGGGGATGTTGGCGGGAGGGGTAGCTCAGTCTGAAGGCGATCTTCGTTGAGTGCAGACTCAGTGCCGTTCGCTCTTCGACATCTCGTCGTCCAAAAACACGGTAAATATTGTGTATACATTCCGATTACATTTTAATTTCTTTTTTTGATTATATTTTTATATATACATGGTTCGCGATGACGAGAAGAAATTCCTCAAAATTATTGAAATTTTTAAATTGTTGACTACTTCAAACCTAGTGTACAAATCTTTTTTTTTTAATTGTTTTAATAGTACGATTTAGTTTTCTTTTTAATATTATATGTAACCATTTTATGGCAGTGGTGTCATGAAATGTAATTTTTTGAATCGGTGAGTCTATAACGGTACAGGTGTGAGGTAGGTCTCATTTGTTTCTATTAGAAATACCGCTTCATTACTAAGAGTAAATAAATATCACTATAATTATTTTAATGCGCATCTACTATATAGATCCTGATGAAATTTGTTATCAAGTCTTAAGACATTTCCTTAAAAAATTAAATTTAGTGTAATAGACGAAAGCAAAGTTTTTTTTTTTTTTTTAAATGTCCAGTATGTTTGACCTAAGATCACAAAATGTTTTATTTTATTCATTTATCTTTCCAGAAGACATTTTTAATCTAAATAATCCTAATTAAAGCCTAGGATTAGGATAACACTTTATAACGAAATCTAGCTGCATAAAATGAAGCGTTTTCCATTGTCCAAGTACAAATATATTGTGAAAATGTGAACTGTATTTATGAATTATAAGGAACAGAAATTGTTTTAATGATTTTATTACATATCATTGATTCTCAGTTATTATTACTTTTCTTTTCTCTTCAATAAAAATTATATAATACTTATAGCAATAATTTATACTAATAAAAAAAAGTAAATATAGCATTTCTTTTTTTTATTAATAAATCATATTCAAGGTTGGGAACTTCATAACTATTGAAGTATTTCTCATTGTGTCAATATTTATTGATATTTTGCTTACCACCACTTGAGACACAATATCTAATGTAATGGATACAATATAACTCCTAAACCAATACTTAAAAAAATTATATATTTCTTGTTAGGTAATATTTCAGCTCACAAAATATGTGAGCATGTTTGACTAGAAAAGTGTTCTTGTTTATAGTTAAAACTATAAGAGTTTACCTGACATATACGTATTTAATAAAATTTTCCATAAAACGTGCAAACCCTTTGGAACTATTTTAGCAGTGTTTAGGGTTAAGAGATCAAGACTTTAATTTAAATTGTAAATCTTAGTTAAAGGAAATGGTTTAATGGAGGAATGGAGAAAACATGCTTTATTTAGTGCCATTTGAAATTCATATAGAAAAAAAAATTAGATGAAAGTATATTGACTGGAAAAATTTGCTATCTAAAAACAACAATTTTTGGAAAATTGATTTTCGCCTCTTGTTTAATGTCAAACTTATCTTTTAACTTACCATCCTTAGAATCTACAAAATAAATCGACTCAAAAGAATTTATAGACCACTTCAAAAATCAGCGTTCAAAAGTTTTGTCAATTTGATATTCCGTTGGATTTTGTGATGTTCTGAATAAAAATGATCTTTGGTAATTATCACTATTCATGATCCCCTAGGTGAACTAGCATGCTAACTTATAACAAACAAAGGATATATGTTTATAATGTAAATAATGGTGTATATAAGGTAATCAAAAGTGATTCAATGTCAAGCGGGGCCAGTACTTGGATATGTGATTGCCCAAAAAGAGCGACCTTACTCTTTTCAGCAGACCTCCTCTCCTAGTGGAGGTTAAGTGTAGAGCTGCTAAAATATTTCATCAAAAAAACCTCATCACGCCAGGAGCTATGTTAGAACACTCACCTCCCTACACTGTCTCTCAGAGTAAAGAAATTTCTGTCCGTTAGTACTGAAGTAGTACGATTAAGTAGTACACCATTTTCGGACAGTCACACATCCAAATACTGAGTGTACTACGCTTAACGTTGTTTAATATTTATTACAAATTCCAAAGCCGTAAATTGCTCGGCCACCCCAGTTTATCTTAAGTATTTATATAAATATCTATATGCATACACATATAAATGTGATTATTTCTATTTATTTAATATTTTATATAATCATTTACTTTATAAACTTATAGTATGTACCCTTCACGTGTAAATAGCCTACATGCTAGTTCTTATAAGGAATTATGATTAACGATAATAACCTAAATACAGTTTTCTGTGCATCACGAAATTCAACGGGCAATATTAAATTGCCATAACTTTTGACCAGTTTAAGATAAATGAGTAAACAATATATAAATTTGTAAAAATAAAATGGTATACTACTTTCATTTAGTTTTTTTTTTTTAACTTAAGACTGTGGAGTTAAAAAGATACCTTTGACAAAAAACGTAAGGTGAAAATCAACTCTCCGGCGTTTGTCAGTTTTAGATAGCTAAAACATTATCTGAAACATTATAACAAATTCGAAAAATATTATGCACAAATTTTCAAAGGATGTAGTGACAGATTTCTTTTTTGAAAGTACAACTTTTTCCTTGCGATTCACCATTTTCGTGATATACATGAAAAACAGAAATGAGTGGTGTGTGTGCGCGCTTTGTGTTACGAAAGAGAGGGATGTTTTGGTACGTTCATGTCCTGTACACTCTTTCAAATTCCCAAGGTTAAACCTTGCCATCTTCTATATTCTTTGTGCCTTTTTAGGAATTCATTGACTGGACTAATTCAACATATATTCTATTCCTGAAATAATTCTTTTAAACAGAAGCTTACTCAATACCATAAAAATTCTCGGCATTGTGTATATACTATTTAAATATTTGATTAAGGGCATAAAAAATGAAAAAAAATTATTTACATTATGATTTTTGGTTCTATATATTATATTTTTAACATGTGATTAAAATGTAAAAACAATTTTTTACTACAATAGAACCTTCGTCCTTGTAAGGACCACTACGTTATAGCTGAAGTGGCAGTTAATCTGAAGTGTATATAAATAAATTTCAATATTCTATTGTATTAACTCACAATAATATTAACTAATTTTCCAGTCGGGCGGTCCCTCCCCGTTCTTGTACCTCCCCCACCCACTAGCAGCTCCTGAGCCAATATTGCAACCCCCGTCTTTAGCGAACCTAACCCACTCCCTTGTAGTGCCGGGTGGCAAAGGAGGGGCCAAGTTGTATGTATATATATTTCGGTTTAGGTTTTAGATGTAATCTTGTATAAATTGTAATTAAAAATTTATGAGGTAAGAAAAAAAAATTAACTCAGGTATTCGGTTTCAAACTAAAATGCAATACTAATGCAAACTGAATATATATTGAAGTTTAATTTATTGGACCAATTTAACATAATATAAATCCTAAATTCCTGTAGGTACCATAATGATTTAATTTAACTATGAAATTGATTTTTCAGTTGTTATAAGAAGTCACAAAGTGATATATTTTCGCTTTACCGCCGGTTAAGGGGATCCAATTAGGGCAGGGCTCGGTTAAGTTCTACTATACTTTAGCAAAGTAATCGAATATTTAATTAATCTTAATATAATATATATCTTCAGTGATGTGTAGTTTCCAAAAAAAAAAATATTAATATAAACTCCAAAATTCCTTTTTTTATATTAAACACCGACATTCCAGAGTCCTTCTTCGTTTTCATAATTCAGTCATTTTTGATTTTATATATTATATTTTTAACATATGATTAAAATTTAAAAACAATTTTTACTACAATAGAACCTTCGTACTTGTAGAGACCTCTACGTAATTACTGAAGTAGAACCTTTCAGAGTCCCTCGTCTTCCCGATTCATACTCTTGTACAATAAATTTATTTTTATCGCAGTCTAGTTTTGTTTCCTGTGTCTCTATCTATGAAATTTTCTTTCATCACTTTTATAATTGAAACTAGAATTTGTGATATCGTAAAATTTGTACATAATAAATGTATTCACTTTTTTGAGGTGTAGATAGTTGACCGTAGATTAATGCTTGAAGAAGTTTGTCGGGGGGTGCGGTCAGCAAAGAACAACATAAATAAACAAAACCATATTTATTTATTTTATGCCGACGTTTCGACCTGAGTTTCAGGTCTTCATCAGGGGTTGTGTCTTAGAGGAGGGAAATATTAGTACTCAATATCAGTACTAATATTTCCCTCCTCTAAGACACAACCCCTGATGAAGACCTGAAACTCAGGTCGAAACGTCGGCATAAAATAAATAAATATGGTTTTGTTTATTTATGTTGTTCTTTGCTGACCACACCCCCCGACAAACTTCTTCAAGTATTCACTTTTTTATTCAGTGGTTGCCTAGAAGAGAAACAAGCAATTGGTACTGAATAATAACAGAGGTAAAAAAAAATCTATCGTTTATTTCTTGTGTGTAAGTGCCAAATCTTGTTTTTTTCCAGGTAACTAGTAAAAGAAAAAAATAGTTTACTTGCTAAAGTTCACTTCTGTAGAAACTAGAACGATGTATCGAATTTTATGCGAAATGAACGCACATTTTTTGATTGCTACCAAATAAATCCAAAACTATGTGCTTGACAGAATTTTTTTTTTATATCTTCATTGAAGTAAATATTTTATTATCAGGCGTGTAGAGAAACTACCCATTGGTAGCACTCTAATGAAGTTTTACCATTAGGAGGTCTCGTTGCCATCTTCTTTTCAGGTGCACATTAAAATATTTATTCATGATTTTATTTGTGACATAGTAAGGAGCATTGAGGATTTTACGAAGGGTTTTGGATTGTAAGGATTGGGTACGAGAGGAATTGAATGGTTTAGCTGAGCCCTAAAGCTCAACTCCGTATGTCCAGATTGGCCTTATTACAGTCATGTAGATCAGTCTTTTGTAATGAATTGGAAGTGGAGACCGTTTGTCTAGTAACAGCTGTAATAGTCGAATTCAACGTGCAGTTTCCTACTTTTTCAGTCTTGTCGAGGATTCCGGGATTCCAGAATTTTGCAATTTTAAAGTCGATGAATTTTGAGACCAAAATAAGAAATATCTTTTCTCACCTACATATTCTCATAGAAAAATTTAATCTCTTATTTTTTGAAATGTCATAAAAAAAAAAAAAGTAATTTCAATAATATCACTACTTGCTTTTTATGAATATGCTATAATAGATGGATAATAGAATAATAATGCTACAAATAGATGGATATTTTTACACGTACCACATCTTTAAAAAGAAAAAAAAAATGTTTTCAATAATATCAATTCAATATATTTGACAAAATAAATTCACAAAATGATAATATGTTTGATTAAAAAAAAAAAAATCTCTGGAATCATAAGACGTACATTTGTCTGCTAGCACTCAAAATGCAGGTAATTTAACTTACTACAAAACTAGTTTAATTTACTTTTCTTCGTAGCGTCAGTAATTGTTATGGTACTCGCATATGAACATAAATTTTGAAGATAAAATTTGGTCCGAACAACTATAAATCAATTCATTTTAGCAAATTTCTTGTAAACTATTACTCCTACGAAGATAAACATCATAAACTACTTTATAGCTCATTAAACTAGCTATAATTTGAGTGCTAATAGACAGCTGTACGTCAAATGGTTTTTGAGATATAAATTTTTCATAATAAATTCACTAACTACTGATCTTTTAGTACGTCCCATACAACATTTTTATGAAATGTTGCTTTTTAAAAAGCTATATCGTGAAAACTATTTAACGTAAATAACTCTATTAGGGCTCATATTTTAGCAAATTTACTCTTCTTTAAATGACGTTCTCTTAGGTTTTCTTGTGTTGTTTCTACTTTTTAAGATATAGAGCTCCTAATGAAAAAAAATTTTTTTTATCGCTTTGAAACAGTCGCCATTTTTTATTCCCTCTACTTATACTTGGCAGACTCATCAATTTCTACTCGTAATTAAACATAGTTTTCATTAAAGTAATCAAAAATCGGGGTGAAATAACTGGGTTTTTTTCTCCTTTTGGGTTCTTGTACTAAAAGATGGTAAGTGAAAACAGTGTGATGCTTACAGCGCATCCTATTCTTAATCTATATTATAGATTCATCATTTACCTAATTTTTTTTAAAAATGTTTTAATCTGTATTATTTTATCGATTTTTATTTATTTTCTATTTTTTTCGAAGCGTGAATAAACTTGTTGAATTATATATGTTACTATTTGAAGCTGTATTGTTTAAATTGAGGAAAAACGTGGACGTAATTATCTGTATTTCCATTGAAGGAAAATTATATTTCAGTTGAAATTGGTTACTAACAAATTGTTACTCCATCCATGCAATTTAATATTATTCTCTCAAAAGCTTCCCCAATCCACTTTATATAATTCGTTTCATAGAAATTATTTAGTTTGTTATCAAAAGCTCAAAAACCTGAATTACGTGGAATCCCCCTCTATTTGAATTCCTTTTATCCTCATTCATTTAATTGGATGTTTATTGTCAAAAGGTATTTCAAACTAAATAGATGATAAATTACTGAGAGAAAGACCTGTACAAAGTATGATTAGATTATATATTAATTAATGTATATCTAACATAATACATAAATAACAAAAAAACACTACTATACCAAATAATAACATTTTACAATTATTAAGAACAACAAAAAAAACTCATTGTATTTTTTTAAGTTTAAGATTTATGATGTAATGTTAATGTATTCATTTTCTTTTTTTTCTATTACAGTTTATTTGATTATTATACGTAGTAATTTGTTCTTAATAGTTCCGTATGATGTAACTGACCTCGTTACATCTGATATTCCATTTAAATATCCAATATTTAAAAAAAAAGAAATTAAATAAAATTAGTCAATTGATTAAACTTTTTAAAAACATTCTTGGACTAGCGTCGTATGCTACTTGAGATTTTTTACGCTAAACCATGACGAAAAAAACAATCCAAAAAATATATAGTTTATTATAGAAAATTCACATATCCATATATTTAATTATGATGTTAGTTGTGGTTTTTAGTTTTTCGCTTATAGTTTTTCTATTTTGTAGTATTACATTTTGTCAAATTTGTAGACATATGTAATATGGAGTAACATAGAGTTCATATACACCATATTTACAAATATATAAACTAAATTATAACAAAACAAGAAATAGAAAATAAACTTTCTTTTTTTTATTTTAATAATTTATTTATTGATATTTATAACTGTATACATATATACACATCAAGTAAATTTGCTGTAATTGATATTAGGACATGATAAAAACATGTGGAGAATCTACCCATTGATAGAACTCCAAAAACATTTCTAAAGGAGAAGATCTCGAGGCCATCTTCTTTTCAGACGCCTAGGAGGATTATTAGGTAGTGAAGGAGAAGCCAGGTTAGAAACGAGTTGGTTTGGGTGGTTGGGAAGTTTATTATGGAAGGATTGGTATCTGATTCTGGCCAAATCGGCAACATAGGGGACATTGAGGTACTTATGGATGATTTGATTTGTGACAAAGTAAGGAACATTAAGGATGAAAATAAACTTAAAGTAAAATAATATTTTAAACACAATCCAGCCTATTTACATCCAGCCTAACTCTGTGCCGAGCTCAAGGGCAAGACTCCGGAAGATCCCAGCACTTCTCTCTCAACCACGTTACAAGTATAGAGCCAGTGTAGGACGAGTGAGGGCAGACGCTCAGGCGGAGAATCTGTCCATTGCCAGAACTCCAATATAATTATTTATAGTAGGTCTCTGGGCCACTGCCGTTTCAACCTTCGTGGAGGACTTTAGGGATCAGGCTAATGAGTTTTCATGAAATGTTCGCTTATAAATGAAAAACTAGGGATTTTTCAAAGATAAAATTAAAGTAGACAAACTTATTTCTATATAAGGCGTATAACACATTTTTTCTTTCGTGATATGAGACACCACCAGAGTATTATTAAATAATTAAAACATTGACAATAAAAAAAAATAATTTCAGGAAAAATTTATAGATTCTACATGTTTTTTAGGATGCTAAATCTAAATTTCAAGTTCTTCGGCTCAATTAAAGTAGACAAAATATTTCTATAAAAGGCGTATTTGACATTTTTTTCTTTTTGTAATATGAGACACCACCAGAGTATTATTAAATAGTAAAAACATGAAAATAAAAAAAATAAAATAATTTTAGGAAAGACGCATAAATTCTACTTTTTTTCTCTGGATGCTGAATCTAAATTCCAGGTTTTACACCTCACTTGCAGGTTTATTCACAATGAAAATAGAAAAAAAAATGTTTTCACTTTTTTCCCTATAACTCCAAATCTAACACTTTTTCGATGAAAAACATTCAATAAAAAAGCAGACTGAGTAAAACGTCTCACAAAATACGTATATTATATTTTATTTTCAAATAATCTGTAGCCGTGACGACTGTGACAACCTGTAGCTGAGACATGGCCTATTATACTAAGGGATGAACAGCGTCTAAAGGTTTTCGAAAATATTCAGTCCGAAAAAGGATGAATTAACGGAAGAATTTAGAAGATTACACAACGCTGAATTAAGGGACCTACACCTGGTAAATATAATTCAAGTTATAGCATTGCGGCGTATAAGATTGGCATGTAAGGTTGTAGGGCTTAGTAACGAGCGGATCCCTAAAATGTTAATAAACACTAAACCAACGGGTAAACGTCCGAGGGGTAGACCGAAACGTAGATGGGAGGATTGCGTTAAAACTGATTTAGTGGAACTGGATTTGGAGGGGCATCACTGGAAGGATGTATGCAGAGAGAGTTTGGTGGTATCGGGATCGAACCTTCCGGTTCCTTAGGCCTTTATTATTATTATTATTGAAATAAACGTCAGAACGCGCTTAAGAAGAAAAGCCATTTTTCGTTTCTATGTAAGTCAATAAAAAATATTCAATGCTGTTTCTTAGAATATATTTACCTTTATTTACATTTAACAACTCTTTGGTCTAATTCAGTTTATCAACTGATTTGTTTGCCTTCATGACATATTAAGTGTTATTTGCTTTATTATTTATATTTTATATTTCAGTTAGTGAGATACAATAGAGCACAAGTGATAATTTCGCCAATAAGAGATTTTTTTCTATCTATCTTTGCCCGAACCGACTTTACACTTCAATATTGACTAAATTGTTAAGTTATTATTTGTTAAATATATTCATACGCCCTTTTTACAGAATTTACGACTTTTATTTAGATTTGTTGTTTTCTCTACTTTGTTTGTATTAATTTCTTTTTTTTTACAATTTTTATTATTTATTGAAATTGTACATTGAAATTCGTTTATATTCATAAAAGTAAATGCAATAAGTTTAAATGATATATTAATAGGTTTATTTTCTAACGATCAGGCCTTTTGTAGTCGCTTAGACTGATCGAAGTCTGTATTTGATTAGGATACATCCCCTCTAGGTATATGTTTGTTTATTAAGCGACAGAGCGACGTAGGCGACGCGATATCAAAACAAATCAATGCCTACGACTTGATTCATCGCGCGATCACATTTGAAGTTCTTTTAGGACTTTCGACTATATTCTGGATATTTGATTTTTTCTTAGTCAGAATAAGAAAATATGGACTTAGTTGAGTGTCCGAATAGAATTTGAAGTTTTTATTTGGAAACAACTATAAATATGACTAAGCGACTATCGCCGTCGCCCGGTCGCGCTATGCTTCTCCGATTAGGACACGGCCCTATATAGAAAGAAGATAGTAGGGGTATTCATGATCTTTAGTTTAACATGTAAAAGCGTCTTAAATGGAAAAACTTATGTTAAATGGACAAATATTTCTTTCTTTTACCAAGTTAAAACGATATAACTTGTAACATGGCTGAGATTCTGATACTAGGTCTGGTGAATACTGAATACTGGTGAATGACGTCACGAAACAGACCAACTGAGCTTGTCACCGTTTTATTTGTTGTCATATTAGGTTACTTTCTCGTAGTTTATGTTAAAAAATATAATCAGTAGCCAAACTTTTACACTTCTACTTTTCACTTATGAAGTAAACAATAACATCAAGTTTTGGAAGGAAAGGTTCCTAACCAAGCTGCTCAGAAAATCCGCTAGGAGCTCTTATGCATTTATCAGTTAACACGACTTTAAATAGGGCTGCCCACAATGCTATACTTATAACATTTAACATGGTAAAATATATTACATTTAACAAAATATCATAAATACCCCTGGTATGTGTTTAGATATATTGGAGTGATGTACCGCTTCTAGTTGATGACCTTTTTAGGCTGTTGAAGTGAGATGCGGTGCATCTTCAGTGCTTGTACGTGTTTTCCGTCTTAATGATGCCTATATTGGCGATACGTTGTCTGATGAGTTGCTTATCGGTGTTTTAGAAAATCAAGGCTTTGTGTTTTAGAATCAACCATTAAATCCGTCCAATACCTTTATCTTGATACTTTTATCCGCACTTAACAGTCATTGTACCTCTAATTCCATTCAACTGACCTGACAGAGGCATCTGACAAGGAGTTGTAGCCTGAATGTAGGAAAAACCTAGGCTTTTTAAAGAAATTAATGCTTTCTTTATTTCATATTTTGATATTTTTATTTTGTAATATTACAGTCCGTCATATTTTTAGTCAATGGAAATATGGATGATAGAGCTCCTTCGCAGTATATTTACATATATATAAATTAAATGATACAGAATAAGAAATATAAAAGAAGGAAAACAAATATAATAAATAAATAATTACAAAAAAAAAAAGTAAAATAATATCTTAAACACAATTATTCCTATTCACAATATTTGGATTCAGCCTAACTCCGTGCCGATCTCTTCACTTGTGGTGGAAAGGCCAGGACTCCGAAAGATCCCGGCGCTTCTTTCTAGTAATCGCGTTACTAGTATTAAAAGGCAGTGAAGGATGAGTGAGGGCGCTAGCCACATACGCTCAGGAGTAAACTGGAGAATCTGGCCATCTCCACAACTCCAATATAATTATTGATAATAGGTCTCTGGGCCAGTGCCGTTTTAATCTTCGTGGAGTATTGAACGGATGGGTAATCTTAATTTCTTATTTGTTTCATTAAGGTGGCTAAACTTTGGAGGCTTCTTAGTAGAAACTAACCTTTGCCTAATGTTAGTTTTTACAAATACACGTTTTTGGAAAACGGTGAAGTGTGCTTCAGCATGCCTGGCCAACAGACTTTACTCTTATTTTCCCCAATATCTTTACCGTTTACTCGTCAAAACCCTAAGCGAAAATTGTATTTCCCAAATATCTTATAGTGTTCAGGTAAAAAGGCACTGTCAATTGTACCTAAACTATCATATTTTAGGTACAATTGATGATTCTTTTCTCCTTCCATTTCTGAAAAACAAAAAAACTTAAAATATTATTAATGTTTATTATTCTGCTTTTCCTCGAACATCAGCTCATAACCAACCACCTTTTATTATAGACAAAACGCTTTCACTCAGGTTTTCTTGACATTTTATTAATTTTTTTGCCCCCATATTAGTTCTGAATCCCCTGACTAAGTGTTATTTAACATTTCTGAGTTCTATAAATTATGGGGAAAATAATAGGTGTTTTATTTTAAAAAATCATTAGCCATTAGTCTGAAATGTCAGTATAAAATTTGATTCTCGCCGGAAATAATGATCTTCGCCGTTCGTTATGTAAAAGTTCTTTAATTTATTGACGTTGAATTTCTTTTCTTTCAGGAAATTTATTAGATTCGGAAATGTTTCAAGAATTTCTGAACTGGATAATTTACCTAGTGCCAATGGAAGGGAATGGAAAACGAGAGCATTCAGACTGGAAAGAATTTATAGTGGAATGTAAAGCTTTTCTCGCCAAAACAAGGCTTCTGTATTTTATAAAACTGTTCGATTGTGCAGATTTATAGCATTGTAAATCCTGAAAAAAATAAATTATTTTAGCATTGTATTCTAATAGGATTAAGAATGAAATCTGGGTATTTAAAATATAAAATGAAATGTATTTTTATTAAAATATGTTTTATTAAGTATTATATATTATTGTTATTTATTTTATCCTAGTAAGAAGGACTAAATTTTCAAAAATGGATAGGTAAATATTAAGAAAGAAACGCAATATAATGTAAACAACATTTATTCATTAGAGCCAATCTAGTTAATAAGTTTGTCATTTTATTTAATAATAAACAGCACCCTTAATTTGGAAGAAAACCTGGTGGTTGAGCGATATCTTGACCAAATTATCTCCTTGCAGAACCGTTGGTCTTAGAACACTACTTCTCATCTTCAGCCCTGTAAGCCCTGACGAAAAGTAATCGTAATTACAATTAGAATTCTAATTATTGTAATTTTAAAACATGAAATTACAATTTCGATTAGTAATTTGAACTACTTAATGGACGTCTGTAATTGTAATATTAGTTTGAAATTTCAAAAATCAATTGAAGTATAGTTTATTGGAACTTTTCATAATAATTTTCAGACATACAAAAAAATATATACTAGAATGTTGAAAACTATTGGCAAATCTTTTTTTTATTAAAAAAAAATTATAAAATGTTTTTATAATTTTTTTTTTCTCATGCACAAAAAATATCACAGTAGTTGCAAAATTATTTTGAACATTATCACCATGAAAACTGTCAAATTAAAACTAAAAATTACTTATTGTCACTGATTTGGTATTTTCTTTCTTTATATTTTTTCGACTGCTCCCCGCATTTATATTTACGATTTGTCCCAATTATCTTTGGAAACTTATTGTACATAAACCGTTTACACTATCATGTAACAAGTTCACTATCAAAACTACGAATAGTACATGGTTAAGTGATAGTGCAAACGGATTAAGTAGAATGAGTTTCCATGAATAATTGGGATAAACCATGAATAGGATAAAACATCATTGTATGAATGAAATTAACTAGAAAACTAATAAAAAAAGCTAATGTAATCCTCAAGCTGTGAAAATGACAAAGACAAATGAATATGAAATAAAAAAAATTAAAAAGAAAGAACTAGTTTCACGAATATTAAAATAATGAGAAAATACTTTTCCATTAACGAATAAAATTAAATTAAACAAATCAAGAAATAAATTAAAAAACAATAATTTCAGTTTAAAATTATAGGATATTTTCCCAAGTTATTGGTTGCTCTGTTGACTATACGACTCCCCAATTCCATCAAGTATCGAATCTCATGCTCAAATGAAGAGAAAAAAATCAGTGATCACGAGAACAAACGTTTATCTCCCCTCGGCCAAATCCATTTATTACTGTTTACTCAGAGAAGGATTCCGTCATGTTTTATTTCTTACTGACCAGTTATATACCGGTTTTTAGCTTGATATTTTGCCATATTATTTAACGATTACGGTATATCTCTATTTGCACTCTACTCTGGTTGTAAATTACTAAGGGTCAATTAATCTAAACAAGTCCGCCATAAAAATCCTTTTTACCTACTGAAATCCTCTTATAAATTGTCAACACTCCTTTTATTCAGCAAGCAAAATAATTTGAAAGAAAAAAGTATCTAATTATAAAAAACAAATCAAAAACGCATATTTTTTAGGATACCAGTGAAGATTTTGATAGTAAGATTGTTTTTCTTTCTATTTGTGCCTGAACCAAATTAAAGCTTCAGTATTGACTAATAGTGAAATAATCAATAATTATGTTATTAATTACTATATAATATTATTATTATACATGTGATTAATAATTATAATTATTTATTTATTTATTGCTATTTACAACTGTTACAACAAATCTCAGTTAAATTGGAGTTTTACAGACGTGTAGAGAAATTACGCATTGGTAGTACTGTAATGACGTTTTACATTAGCAGGTCTCATGGCCATCTTCTTTTCAGGCGCCTCGGAGGATTGTCAGGAATGGAAGAGGAAACAAGATTAGAAACTAGTGGATTTGGGTGTTCAGGTTGGGAGTTTGTAATAGAACGAATGATATCTGATTCTGGCTAGATCGGTTACATATGGAACATCAAGATCTTTATGTATGATTTTATTTGTGACAAAGAAAAGAGCATTGAGGTTTTTACGAAGGATTTTGGATTGCAATGATAGGGTATGTGAGGAGTTTAGATTTAGAGGAGCCCTAAAGCTCAACACCGTATGCCCAGATTGGCCTTATTATAGTCATGTAGATCAGTCTTTTGTATGAAGACTTCCAATGAATTGGAAGTTTAGACCGTTTTGTCCAGTAAGTGCTGTATAATAGTCGAAGTCGACGTGCAGTTTCCTGTCTTTTCTGTCTTATGTGAGGATTCCAGATTAGTCGTTTGTCCAAATGTAGTCCAAGGTAGTGGATTTGTTCGACAGGGGTAAGATCAACATTATTAAAGCAGACTAGGGCAGTCGGTAGGTTTACGACGAAGGGTAAAGGTGATTTGATGGGATTTAATTATAATTATAATTACAATTTTGTCAATTGAATTAGTAGCCCCTGTAGATCGAGCCAAGTGGGCCCATAGTGTCAAGACGCGCCCGGTTCTCTTTCTGCGTGTCAGCCATGAATGGCCTGTTGCCACTAACCAGCCTCCAAATAATTGACGTGTATTGGTGGTGATTATTCTGTTCTTTGAGTTCGGTGCTTCTGAAGGCAAAGGTTGATAAGTTAATTGCTGGTTAGGAAAAGGGTCAAGAAAAAGGAAAACAAAAATGTGAGGAGGAACATTATTTAATTGAAGGTCTGATGCTGACCGCCGCGAGGAGATTAGTTCCACACAGACACAGTCACTATATTTTTCTCTCTGTAAGCAATAATAATAATAATGATACTCAATTGTAAAAAATGGTATTTCAAAAGGAATAATACAACACTATCCAATTTCAATTGATCGTTAATCAAATCAAAAATATATACTCAGTATTAAATATCTAAATATTCACAATCTATTTTATAAAATTATAATTTATAGTTTCAATAAATTAAATTGTATCCAATTTAGTTAGTCTTTAGTTCTTTTAAAGTTCAACGTTTCGGCCGTCCTCAAGAATCCTTTAATACAAATTTACATTCACATCAATAATTAAAAAACTTTTTGCATCCTGTTACATGCCCAAGTCATCAATTTCAGTCAAAATTAACCTATTTAGTCATTATTCACATCAATATTAAAACTTTTAATTACAAATCAATTTAACCTTATTATCACTTTCTTATCAGAACAATATTTATTATAATTGGATAAAATTAAATTTATTTAAAGAAGAATAGCCAGTCTCAAGAAAGTGAAAAGATTATTAATATATATTATAATTTATGATAAATTACGTATTTTGTAAATACGTTTCGATTTCATTTATGGTGGTCTTATATAATCACTGTTGACCCCAGATACAGTTCAATTAATTTCGAATATTATTTTAGGTCTCGTTGCCTCCTGATGTATTCCATTGAGAAATAGACTGCATTATTCATGGATGTACTGCTAAGCATTCTCTCCCATCATTAACAATGGTAAGTATTTTAGAACTTTTTATTATTGGTTTATATCACAACTTATTCGATTCTATTCTAGCTGTGTTAAATTAATTAATAATTAATTAAGGATAATTAAACATATCTATGGTGAACATCTGAACAGATTTATTGTTATTGTTTAAAATAATTGTAAAGTTCATCCAATATACAGAGTTCGAAACCCTATTTATACTTCCATTAAAATTGAAGGTGCGAATTCCATGTTCGATGGTGTTGTTTCTTTAGAGAAGAGATGCACTCGTAACGAAATGTATATTGTAACTGACAATGCGATTTCCTGAAAAGGAATACATTTCAAAATTTTGGCTGTTACTTTAACCTGCACACAGACTGAAGTAAACAAGGTGATAATGGTAGGAGCCAATAGTTTCAAATATCCAGTTATTTATAAAGTGCTTCTATTTTATGTTTTTATCCATAGACGATGCATTATGCATCGGAATTGGGGCACAGGGTTTGTGCATTGTGCATTTTATTCGGAAATGCAGAAATACTAATCAAACCTCAACAAATCAGATTTGTTCAGACAAATATTCAAATTTCTTTAAAAGAAAACCTCTTGTCAAAAACAACTTTATAGAAAATCAAGGACCTAATTAAATAATCATTAAAATTAACCCATATAAAAGTCCTACCTGAAGCAATAATAAATATAATTCTGTTTACAAACCCAAATTGCTATTTCGCTGAAGTGGTCGGATTCTCAAATGAGTACCATTTCATACTGCTACATATTTTTGTTCTTTAAAATTATAATATGATTAATTTATTGTAAGAGACGGCCATCGAACACATACCACGCTTTTGAGAGATAATTCAGATCTATATTTAAACAGGACTATCTCTGTTAATAATTTAATTACGATTTTAGAGATGAATGAAGATCTGACTTGTTAATGTTTTTCCGAAATTTCCCATTGATAATTTCACTGACATAACACCGCTTTAAACGGCTTCTTATTTTCCATGAATATTCCATTCTTAATTGTGATTGAAAAATTAAGGAAAAAGTTCAAGAGAAACTTCAAGTGAAACAGCAATTACCAACAACGCTTCACCCATAAAAAAAAAAAGTGCAGACCGGTGGAGGAGGGGGGTGTATCAATCGAGGCTTAAACAGATATAAGTACCTCTCGGCCGTCTATAGCTCAGGGAATATAGGTGCAGGTCTCTGCATCCTGGGAACTGGTTGGAAATCGGCCAGTGAGTGGTGGTGCCAGTTCAAATCTGGCCTGGAGTGTCCAATTTTACTTCTGTGGTGGCCCACGAAATGAAAACTTGGCCCCCAACCATGAGCCAGAAATGATTAGGAAGGGGGGAAAAAAAGTGTCTGATGTGGCAGTAAGGAAGAAGTATTATTTTGAATGGAAGTTACAAAGAATCTGAGGGGTAAGAAGATCGTACGTTGGAGATTTAGGAATATTTTTTGTTAATAATGATAAGTATCATAGACATTAACTGTTTTAGAAGGCGAAGATAGTGATACGGTTTGGTGAAGTGTGGATGCGTTGAGCAACAGTATTCTGTAAGTTTCTTGGAGTTTTATTTATCTAACGAAAGTAACAAATCGATAAAATGTAGTAATAGCAATAATAAAAAAATGGATAATAGTAAATACTTATATATAAACAAGAGGGAACACAAAAAAAAAATGTGTACGAGAATATAAACAAAAATGTGGTTGCAAAAATAATAGGGTAAATAAGAATAATTAAAGGGGGAAAATGAAATTATGAAAAGAGTAGATATATAAAGATACAGGAAAAAGTTATATAAAAATAATAGAAGAAATTTCTAAGAAATGCCAGGAACTGTGTAACAAACGACTTCTGTCTCGGCAACTGAAGTTAATGAAATAGGATAGGAAGACTAAAGAAGTAGGGGGTGGGAACAACGGTTTTTCAGGCACGTAATCAAAACGAAAAGAAACAAATAAAGAAAATAATTAGAAAATACAAGTCATAAAATAAGCTAAGCGAAAATAAGAAATTATTCGAACTATTTTATGTGAACAGTACAGAAAAATGTGTAGTATACATTTAAATATATTTGTTTTAAAACAAACTGTGATTTCGTTTTAGTTTCTGGGTAAGATATCTTTTAAAATTCATCTTTCAATTGCATACTAATGCATTTCTGTTTTAAAGTAATATTTTTACAACCAAGGAAAAATAATAATAATTTGTTTCACTTCTGAACCTTCACCATTTTACATCCCCCTATCCTGCCTTCAGGTCAGAAATTAAAACACAGTAGTTTTTAATTCATTTATTTTCATCATGGACATTTCGTGAATACTATGTCCCTCTCTTCAGCATCTAAATTGCCGAAGTATTAATGGGGTGAGTTTCAATTTTCTAAATATATAATAAGCTCTTGTAAATACTGTATGTTGGTGTGAATGTATTTTATTTTATTGTTACTTAAATTTAATTTTCATTATCTTGAACGTAAATCACATTGTTATTATTTGATCAGTTTTATTTTATTATATTTTTTATATCGATTTATAATTTTATTTATGAATATCATGATAATATTTTTTCTTTATTTTGTTTTTTAAAATTTAACTTAATTTTTTTTTTTATTCTGTGAGTACTATTGTTATCATTTACATTTTTTTTTTCTTTTGTTCTTCTTTTTCTGTGTATATTGTATGAATAAATATTTGAACACCAATACCTATTGCCCAATATTGTGGCAGATTCTATCAGCTCTCTACAATAAAAATAATAATGATACAAATCTCTAAGTATGAAGCTTGGTCAATTAGATATTTAGTACTTGTAATATATTTAAAATGGGAGCGGGTAGCTCAACGGTAAGACATTGTGCCACTAACTACGAATCCGGCTGTGGCAGATAATTTCTGTTTCACTGTAGCCTTTATGTCAGCCATGTGGTTTCGGGAGTCCTCTGGGTCCACTAAGCCTCATGAAGAGGGTACCCTTAATTGGTTAAAATCTTGCGGTCGAGCGTGATTCTGAACAAATCACCTTCTTACACAACCATTGGTCTAGTAACTGTTCTTCCTTACTAAGTACTGTACCCCTGACCCTTCATGGGTTTTAGCGGTACAGATCTAATTTTTTTTTTTTTAATATATTTACAAAATTATGACTCCAATAGGTGAGCCACAACTTTTTAAATATATGCTAAAGAGAGGGACACAGGTACCCTCAAAACGTCCAAGATAAAAATAAATGAATCAAACACTATTGTGTTTTAATTTCAATTTTAATCCTGACCTGAACTCAGGATAAGAGTATGTAAAAATAATATTAACCAGTAGAAAACTATCAATTCATTGACATTGACTTTTGTTCTGCTAGATTGTTTAGCAATCCCAATGACAATCAGATCTGTTTTAGCTTTAGCATTATTTTTATTGTTATGATAAGATTAGCATCCACATGCACATAATATGACTAAATGACGTAAACGAAATTTAATGCCCTTTGTTTACTCAATTAGGGGTTGTGGTGAGGGGCAGCAAGTTGTCGTGCTTGGAAGGGGAGGGGGAAAGGTAAGAGGGATTGGGAGGGGAAGAGGGTAACAACCTGCTCTGGGATCATCTTCCCTCCTTCCGATTAGAGCTCGATCCAAATTGATCATTACCTGGATGGTTTTTGTGCGTGTTGTTCGCTGGATCGTGTGTGTCCATTGTACTCAAGAACTCCCTCTATTACCTGAGAATGGGGTGTAAATAGAGGTCTTAGGAGATTGTATCCGATGTGCGCTTCGCACCCACTACCCTGTCATTAATGTTTCATTACTAATAATTTATTGCTGTCACTGTTTTTTATAGGCTCAAATGTTGTATGATGTAGAATTAATGAAAAACATAAGATATCAATAATAGATTTTTTATTTTAAGTGATTATTATCATAATTTAATCTATACCAATAAAGTAATAAATATCTAGAGTGTCCATTCACAAGACTTTCTTAACCGTATCCGGTGCAATGCCAATTACGAAAATTGTTTACTGTATCTTTGCAAATATTGGTTTAACCAAGATCCTTTAGGGCCATTAGATTATCACTAATGAAACAAATAAGCACCCAAAATATTCTAAGTTGTACATGTGTATCCCACAAAAAGTGTTCGACTAGGTACATGATCATCAGCCTTAAAAAAAAAAAATCTGGCGCAGGTTCCCGCATCTCAAAACTTTCACTAACATCCTGGAACGCCAAAATTTCAAACAAAATAAATTTGTATTTTTTTTTTTCTATAAGAATTTGTATTTTTTTGTTGCTATAAAAATTTGTATTTTTTGTTGCTATAAATATTTATATTTTTTCGTTGCTATAAAAATTTATATTTTTTGTTGCTATAAAAATTTGTATTTTTTGTTGCTATAAAAATTTGTATTTTAGGGTTTATCGTGGTCTAAGTAACGAATATCAAGTATGTTGCTTCAAAAAATAGAAACTAAATAAAAAAAAACCCAACAAAATATTACAAAGCCGTGATAACAAACACATGATGGGAATCGAGAGAGATCGGGTATGATCAGCCGTCGACCATTTTCTAGTCTCTGAACTACTGTGTCTATTTCTATCTTTTTAATTAATTAATTCTTTCATAATTCATATTAATTAATTTTTCATTACTGTTAACGATACCAAATAGTTTCTTATTTCAAACTAACCAAATTAAACAGACTTTGGAGGAATTTTTTTTTAAATTCGTTATTTAAGCCCCGATGTACTTTTTCAATTGAGATAAGACCTAGCTTCTATAAAAAATCATTTAGTCTTACATTCATATGTAGGGGTGACGATAGCAGCGTGGCAACGCGCCTGTCTGCCAACCCAAAGGTTGCGAGTTCGAGTCCTATCCGGGATTTTTTAAAGCATAATTATACAATATTCACTCGCAGCCTTCCTCCGGGCATTTGTTAGGCCCGTTAGCCAATGGGTGGCACTCACAAAAATAGGCGTGGGAGTGACGAACCCACCCTATGAAAACCACGTCATGAAACGCGCGATGTATTTCCAAAGTAAATCGCGCGGAGCCTTGGACATCCACGGTCTGTCACGCCAATAATAATACTGAGTTCAATCAGATTTGTTCGAGCCGTTTTGGAAAAATGAAAAAAATAAATGAATGACTCACACACACACACCATTTTCCTAATATTCAAAACAAATGTAAATATGTATTTCCGTCCAAGACTCGAATTCGTAATTTTACACGATCGCAAAAATTTCTTTACTTTAAATTCCATATATCAGTAACTGAGAGTAAAAAGAACAATAAAATCGGTACCCATCCCCTCCGAAATAATTTTGTTTTATTTTATGATTATTTATTTATTATAAAAGTTTTGAAAAAGCTTTTTTACAAGACTTATACATTCAGCCGGAAAAAAAACTGATATTACGAGTAATATATTTGTTGTTGTGGGCAATTTGGTTAATATAGAGTAGGCTTTGACGGTATGCATTGAAATAATCCCTTCAGGATCAATAGAGGGGGTATAACCACTTATTTCTATTGAAACAGCTCATCCCTTCACACAATGGATTCATCCCTTTGTAGGTTTTTTATCTTGTAACATCTCTGATTTTATTAACCAGCCATTAGCAAACGTCATTTATCTATTCTGGTTATATACATTATAGCAGTGCTTGGTGAAGCTAAGTCCACTATTCATGGCGCACTCCTCCGATTCCTAGTGACATGCAGAAATTCACCCAGGTCCGACCTGGTGCCACAGCACAATCAGACGATCGTTTTATATGCTCTCGGTATTGAGAAATTTCAATTTAACAGCATCTGAGTTTCGGGAAAGGTAAATGGCGCGAAATTCCCATCTTAGCTCGGACAACGTACGGCGGAGACTAAGGGACTTCTAGAGAGACGCCCCTATACAGGGTGAGAACTCCTGGAAAGGCATCGTACAGAAAGGCTATTATTTTCCGAAAAACAGTTTGGAGCGATTTTATTCTCAGATAAGTCTCTCTTCATTCAAGTCTAGAAAGAGTTTAGAGACAACCAGGATACAGATTCACTAAATGTACTCTTCGAAACTCACAGACTTTCCAGGCAATAAATGGTTTGGGAAAAACAAAATTTCCGCGCTTGTATTGAACTGATTTTTATTAGTACCGGGGATCTGACTTCACAAAGGCTGCTCTCATATATAAATTCCTGGATAAGAAGTTTATAGGAACGATAGGAAAAAATGCAAGAAACCATCGGGAGGAGTGGCCATAATCGTGAAAAATGGGATCTCGCATCGTTTTATATTTCCTCCTAAATGTAAAAACATGGAAGCAGTATCTGTTAACTTGTCCTTTATTTCCGGAAGGACGTTCAACATTGTATCAGCGTACCAGAAACCGAAGCTTATCCTATTAGAAAGGGATTTCGAAAACGTCTCTACTGGTCCTGCTACACTTCTATTAGGCAATTTAAATAGTAAGTACACTCTATGAAGTTGTAGAATGACAAATACGAACGGAAAGCGGCTTCGAGATATAGTGATAAAGCTCGGTTTGGAAGTGAACGCACCTCAGGACCCAACGTTCTATCCCTCCGGAACTATCTCCAAACCCGATATTCTTGATATAGCTCTAACACAAATTTCATTTAACCAATGACCCAAATCCCAATCGAGTATCGACGTGTTTCGGATCACGTACCTGTTTTAATCAGTTGCGTACAACAAACGAATCCCTTATAACGTCCAACGAGGAACATCTTAACCGGGAGTAAGATGGAAGGGAGGAATAGGTATCTTCAGTTTATGTTCAG
>NW_027111010.1:217762-219805 GCF_000696795.3 Halyomorpha halys | reverse complement strand
GGAGTTGATGGGTTGTTGTAAGCGATTAGTGACCGAGGTACGATGTTCTGCGTCGCTCGTTGATGGGCCAGCAAGTTCTTCTCCAAGAACCACTTTGTTTTGATTGGACTCTTTTAATGCAGAATTTGTGGTTTTTAGGCGTTGCATATTTTTGTAAATTTCGCAACCTTTGTAGTTAGCAGGATGACCTTCTTTCCCACAGAGTACGCATTTAGACGGAGTCTCTCGAGTCTTCTGACAGGTATCAGATGGATGTGAGCCAGCACATTTAACACATCTGGCTTGATGGTGGCAGTAGGCTGTGTTTTGAAATTAAAACTATAATTTATATATTAAATTCTTCGAAATATACATGACAGATCCGAAAAAATCCATTTAATCCAGGTTTGAATAGAAACTACAATTTACGTAGTCTAATTATGGAATATTTTCATTTCATAACATTTTAAAGTAGCAAATAAGAAATTATTCAGAAATTTGTTAATGATAGTTTTCTCATATTGATACAGCAATGGAAATGAGATCCGACTAATAAACTGATAATTTTGTTTATTAAAACCAAGATTTATACAGTCAATCTTGACTGTCACAGTTAACGTTTTAAATTTAATACGAAATTGGAATCATAGATTAAAGAAGACACATGCTTTGAGATTAATAATTACCACTATTGTACTATAAGTACGAGTGATATATCTCTTTCTACGAACAAAATTAATAAAGAATTAAATATAGGATAATTACATTGATCTACTTATTTATGTAATTAATCACAACATCTGAAAAAGTTTTAGGGTCGGAGAATTGTTTTGGGGGCTTAAGTAAAAAAATACATATCTATACCCTAAACTATCCTTGATTGTATGTAGATATTCCACGATATTTGTTTTTAAATATTAAAAAAATATATTATACTGTATTTTTTAGAAACGAAATATATCAACATATTTGTTTAAGACGTGTACAAATAATGTAAATATTCGTAATAAAAAACTAATATATTATGATTTTTTCTTTTGAAATTATAAAGAACATGGCTAGGGGAGAAGTCAAAAGAATTGTTGCCCTTGATTTTGATAACACCATAATGTTACATAAAGGAAACAATATGTTCAAAAGAAAAATACTTGAGCCAATTTATATATCAGAGAAAATCAATTATACAGTTAATTTTAAAACAGATACAATACATTTAAACAATCTTGCATATATTGTTTAATATTATGCAGATATTTTCAGCAAAATAAATTCATGAAAAATATTGGAGAAATTTTTGTTACTATTTACAATCAATTTTAATAATTGGAATAAATACAAATTGAGACCAAAATGCAATTTGAATTAAATTAAAAACAAGGCTGACCTGAGTGTGTGGAAGGTTATAAATAGTTTGTTTATATGGTATTGATAGTGTGGATAAATTGAAAAGTAAAAGTTTTTAAAAATTGATGAATTTTTAAAAAACAGGTAACTAAACATAAGCCTATTAATAATAAATATGACTCTCTAATAATTGACTTTTTCATAGGGTGTGTTTGACTTATAATTAATGGCAGAATAGCCTGCAAAACAATTTTTAAATTTTGATGTGAGGTCAGAATTTATATTGAAGGTATGTTAAATTATTAGTGATAATGTTGTTGTTATAAATGTTACAAACGAATATATAATAAGCCGTTAAATATTTAGATTGTCCTTGAGGATGGACGAAACGTTGGACTATTGATATAATAAAAAGTGTTGAGACTATGCAGGGATACAATTTGATTTATTTAAGTAACAAAAATAGTTAACAACTATTTATTTGCCGACGTTTCGTACCACTTTGTAAAGTTTTCGAAACTTTGCTGAAAAGTTGAGCTGTTCAAGTCGAGAGCTTTCGAACTTTGACAATTTTCGAAAGCTCTCAACTTGAACAGCTCTGCAAAGTGAGATAAACTTCGAAAAATAAATAGTTTTTATCTATTTTTGTTTCCTTTGACAGCACTCCTTATCATCTTCTTCATAGTTTGAAATAATACGGTAAATTATTTATATAAATAA
>NW_027111010.1:195694-217263 GCF_000696795.3 Halyomorpha halys | reverse complement strand
AACCGATCTAGCCCGAACCCGATATCATTCCTTCCATAATAAACTCCCTAACCACCCAAACCCACTAGTTTCTAACCTTGCTTCCTCTTCCATTCAAGGCAATGCTCCGAGGTGCCTGAAAAGATGGCCTCGTGACCTTATATTGTAAAATGTTTTTAGAGTTCTACTACTATGTAGTTTCTCTACATGCTGTATCATATCATTATCATTATGTCATTATGATCAAATTTGCTTGTTGTATTTTTTATACAGTTGTAAATATTAATAAATAAATAAATAAAATAAAAAAAGGATTAAACGCAAAGAATTTTGAAAGAAAATAATTAAAGGATTTTTTTTTAAGATTAAGAATCCTTCCTGCGCATATTTTTGGTGCAGATACTGCGGAGTAAAATTATATAAACATACTTATCAATTACAACCATGATAGAGGTTTTCATTGTATTTCTAATGTTACTAGCCTTGATATCAGTATATATGTCGCCTTTACGTTTCGAAAGACAAGATATCCTAAACCATATATAAATCTAACATTAAAGTTAGACGATTTTATATTCGTCAGACCCATAAATCTTTCATGATTTTGTGGTTTTACAGTTCTTTATATGGCCACATTAAGCGGTCATAGATTTAATGGATCCATCAATAAAAGGTATAAAAATTCTTTGGCAGTATTTTCAGATTTAGTCTTAGTGAAAGGGAACTGTTATCGCTTGAGACAAGTCTTGGAACACCTACGCCCTCAGGCTCGACAGTAATTGACTTGGAAGAGGCGAGCCCAACACCTGAGGTTCATTTTTTATTACTTAATTGCTCCGGCTACTTGCTTAAGGATGTAAGAGTCCTTCTTCGGTGAATTGGAAGTGGGAACGCTTTAGGGCTCTAAATGATCATTACACTAATCGGATTCCTGAGATACTAAAGGAAAAGCGAAAATTTTACTCTATGAATCACTTTGAAATTCGTGCAGTTGCATATCAATTTAAATAGAGACAGAGACATTTCAAATTGTAAAATTTGAAACGTTTTAGCCAAAATCAGACCAAAATTGTTTAATAAAACGAGAGATTGGAACAAAAATATTTTATAAACCATGGTTTCAGGGTTAAGAGTCCTAAGTAAAACTATGAATTAAGTATCTCATTATAGATATAAATTCCTTATGAAGTTTTTTTCATTATTATATTTTTTTTATTATAATAGCTTTATTGACATTTACAACTGTTCATAATAATATATCCTATAAATCTAGTAATGAATTAAAAATAATTTATATTATAAATTCTCATTGTTATGAGTTACTAAGGTTATAACATAAGGTTTAAAACTTCATTATTACTGAAAAGCAAACATTAGCATACTTATTAAATGCTCTTCAAAGTGATTACTTTGAGCTCGGCATCTTCCACTGCAGTGGCCGTACGGTGCTGTATATGCATTACTGTTTTCAATTATTATTCTTTGCAATGAATCAAGGTCATATATGGTCAAGTTTGTTATTGTTTAATGTCACACTAAACAAAAAAATCGAGTGGTATCAGATCGTGAGAGCTTGCGAAATAATTATACATATGCATTGCCGTTTGGCCACTGCTGCTGTGGAAGAATCGGTATCTTCCTTAATGCCTGTCTTAGTACTCAAGGTAACCACTTCCAACAACATTTAATATGAGCGCTAATGTTTACATTTCATTATTAGGTAATTGGAGAACATATAAAATAACTTATTATAATATAAATAATTAATAACAATTAAGATCATTAACGAGAGAACCTTCATAGAGAATTTTTTTCTCACATTGAGATCCTGAACTCATGTTTTAAGTTTGAACATTTAACAGTCCAACACCATTTAGAATCAGAATGTTATAATCAATTTTTATCTGGGTTATTTTCACAAATCTTATTTACTATTACACTATTACAACCGTTAGAATTATTTTAATGATACCTTTTAAATTCTTTTTAGAAGTAACGTGTCCTAAATATTAAATAGCAGAATCTTACCTCAAGAAAGAGAACTCTACGAACCTCTGACATAAATGGTATTATTACATTGTTTTTTGTTGCTTTAGATATAAGATGTGTGGTGTAAAAAATAAAACTTATGGATTTTGCTAGGAAATACCGAAGAAGTCCATAAATTTGTTCTTTAATTTCAACTTATCCATAAATAACAATGTTTAAATTCTGCATTTGTAGTTATTTAATCAGTTGAATTATTTACTAACTTTTTATGTATATGTAGATATGATATATTTATATTGTATAAATCACATACAATATATATATAAATTATTTTCTCCATATTTTGAAACTATTTTCGAAAGAGCTTTAATGGTTGACAAGGAACGGCTTAGAAGGTTGTTCATCAAGAGCTTAAGAAGTAGACAGTGATGACTTTAATGGAGAGGAGGGGGTTAATGACATGGGTAAGCCTCGCGGAGTTTTTAATTAGCTTACTGACTTTATTATCTATAAATAAAATGAACAATTTCCAATTTATTATATAAATATGATAAATGATGTAGATTTGAGCTGTACTAAAAGGAATAATACTCTGCCAAATCGATTTTAGACTTGAGTATTTGATACTATAATTTTTATTTTGGTGTTAGACTACCCCGTAAATCAATTTTTCGCTAAATCAGAACCGTTTGCCTAAGAAATCAAATTTTTCGTCCGACAACTATCTGATAACATTAAAACCAGTAAGCATAAGTGAATACGAATTAAAGAAGAATAATAGAAGGGGCAACTCTTTCCTCGCTCTAATCTGTTAAATACAAAAAGAAATCTATATCTCATTTCTTTGGCACTTCCACCTACAGTTTCAGAAACAAGTGTTCTAGCCTTATATTGTATTTTCTTCAATCTGGACAGTGTAAATCTATAACCTATAAGATAACATGCTAAAGTGTAATTATTTAATTACATTAAGTATAATGCTTAATTTTTTTTAAAATTATTTTGAACCAACAGAGAAGCTACTATCCCGTAAGTGCAACATATGCAATGTAATCTGTACGTGTTTTAGTATAAATTTCCGATATCATTTATAATAAGTTATCTTTTTATGGTTGTTCATTTTTTAAAAAAAATAATTCGAGGGAATCCTAAATTATTTAGAATATTAATACAAAAAGATCAAGATAATTTAGAACCTCATTTCATATATTTATCCTAAAATGTTTACTTAAGATTAATTAACTTTTAAATCATTATAAACTATGTTCGTAGTCTCCAATATTTTTTTCAACTCAAATTGGTAACCTCCTATTTTTCTGAAATTCATAAAATAAATTATTTGTAAAAACTTGTATCTATGTTGTTTTTTTTTGTATAATATTTCTGGATTAATTTAATTGATGTGAATTTCAGAAAAATGTTAAATCACCTACAAATCAGACTTGTCAGAATGGTATTAAAACATAAAATAAAAATACAATTTTAACAAATATAGTCTTGCAAGATGTGAATGAAAGAAATATTTTAGAAACTGCAGTGCTAGCTCATGATTGTTTCGAAAAGACTGGAAAATTACTAAAAAAAATTAGAGTAGCATAAAAATTGTGTAAAACGTTTTTATTAATAAATCGAATGTTCAAGTTTTTCATAACCTATTTAGATTAGTAATCTGACATTATTTAAGTTCAGAATAAAATAATCTTACCCATAAGGTTTAAGGGTTTTCATTTCTTCTGGACCTAATAGCCATAATATTACTTTGAGTTGGGTTATGTTGTCCGCTGGATTTGGTAAGTTGTTAAGATAAATTTGAAGTCAGTTCATTTATCTAAAAGCAATATTAACAAAGCTTTAACCACCTTAAATGGCCAATACTCAGTTTTATAACTCAGTTAACCCCTTTAGCTAATATTTCATTAAAGACCTCTTCTTGCCGCATCCCACGCTATGGATTTCATAACGACATATTATTTTATTAAGGGGTACCGTTGTTTACCAGGGTGGTCCATATATTGCCTCTGAGACAGAATTGGTTACAGATGAGGGAGCCCCCTTCTGTGGTTGGCCACCCCTTGGGGGCTGCCTCTCTGACTTTAGGGGGATTAGACTCCCCTATTAATCCCTCTACAACCAGGATCCATATCTTCAAATCCGTGGATGCATATTAGTTTCCTAATGTCCCTCCTATAGGGGGGTAGATAAGGCTTGATCCTTTACAAGAAGTTTGGACTATGCTGATACTATCGATAAAACCCGAACATATCAAACCACCGTGTCGTGTTTGGGCTTTGTAAGACCGAGATCCGACTATCCTAATCGTTTTTGTGACCTTTACTGACCAGTTTCAGCAAACCATCAGACACAAATAATCTATTGCTGGTATCATTTGTCTGAATGTTATCACCAGGCGAGCCATTTGAATATTGGAGCAGCTCGAGTTCCTTAGCTGTCTATGAAGGTCCTAAAAGACTAGTACTTAGTTTCTTATGACATTTGAGGTCAGCACTGTGCACTCTTGATCCATTCCCGGATTGAATTCAGGTTTTACTGACGCAAGTATGTTGTAATAAATTATCTAAAAAGAAAATCTGATGATAGTTAGTGGTTCGAATATCCGCAAAAATGATCAGAATGACTCTACCTCGAATGATTTAAATCGAAATATTTTTAAAGGATGACCGTAGGTGTTTTGTAGGTATGTTTATGTCTATGATGTTTTGTTAATGATTGACTTAGATTGAAGGATTGATATTTTCATGCTAGGAATTGGAAAGCCAGTATTTTTGTAATTTTTATACGTTTAAAGCTGTTCAAGAACTAGGAACGTGTTAGGAGCATTTGTCCCTGAACGACAATTATAAAAGTAAGGTCTACTTTTTTTAAAAAATACTAAATTCCTTTTATTTAATATAATATTTAAATATTTTTTACGTAATCACCTGTTTGGTTGAGGTATTTTTGACAGATCTACGTCCATAAGGGTGGTCCTTGAATGAGGGTAAAAATGTTTTTTACATATTTTTTAGAACATCCCGAAATTATAATTTTTAGTAGAAAATATAATTACTCTAATTTTTAAATTTAATTTTAAGAGTTGCTTCTATTACTTTAGTGGGTAAAGATTAAAGAAGGTATATCTATTTCGAGCTAAATCTGCAATAAATAGGATGTTGTGGTCTTTATGTATAGGTTTATTTGTGAGGTATTAAGGATTTTTCGAAGGATTCTGGATACGGGAGGAATTTGATGGTTTTGGTGAACCTCGACCCCTAAGCTCAATTCTGTATATCCAAATAGGTTTGATAATTATGTTGTTTATGAGATTTTAGTAAATAGGACATCTTCTAATCTTGAAATAATTACATCTTCAACAACTGCTAAGGAGTTTCACTTCCATCGCGTAAGAGTTCCAGGTATATTTTGTTTTTTATTCGGGAAAATTTTAAAGAAATATTTGTTTGAATCTTTTTAGAAATAGATCTTCAATTACTGTTTCGTATGGATATAGATTCAATTATTGTATTGGGAAGATGTGGGAGTACAAATTTAGTCCGGTTTTCAGGTTCATTATGTAAATGTGTAGCAACGGTGTCGTTGAGAGATCTCTCGGTCCGATACTGCCAAAGGTGATCGCCCGAGATTGGTGCTTGATAAGTCGGCAAAGTTCAACTTGAATGACGATCTCAAAGCCTCTCTAACAGGGCGGCTAGATTTACCAGTGTGCCGTTCTATGGAGCTATTTCTTTGTGAAGGCTCAGATGGGAAGGAAGATTATGTACAACGTGCGTGTGTTATTTTTAAACTAGAATGTACAGCTGAATAGAAGTTGTGCTTGAAATGAATGCAGTCCATGTTTTCACTAGAGCCTAACCGTTGGTAAAGATCTAAGTCGAGAGGTTTTTCATTATCAACGGACAACCTCCAGTAAAAAGAATGAAAACAACTCCGGAAGTACTATAAAATTATTATCTATATGGAGATATAAAAAGAGAAAATTTTAAATCTAACTTTACAAGTATGTTATGTAATTTCCTTTTTCGAAGGCTCTACATCTTTGATATTTTTTCTTCTTGGGTAGTGAGTTACCTTCCACATTTTTTATTAATTTCACATCAATAGTACATTTTCTTTGTTACATACATTCTACTTCATTTTTTTTTTTTTTAAATTGTTACATAGTATTTTTCATTATTTATTATTTATTTTCATGTATATGATTTAATAAACTTAATATTAATGAAAAAGGCGAAAATTCATTTTTTTTACACTTAATTGTTTTTTACTATTGATAATTATGTATACCTTTTGCTACTAAAGTTATTTTTCCGTTCCTGAGTTTATTTTATTTTATTGTGTTTTTTAAATTAATTTTTATTACTATTTTTTTATGGGTCTTTTTTTTATAACACCTTTTTATACAATTTCTTTTTTAAATTTTGTCACATTTTCTTCTATTATTAAAAGGGATTCATTATTATTAGGCGTATGATACCATTCTTGGCACTGCTTAATTTATGAGCATGAATTTATATAATATTATATCAGTATATGGTTCCTAAAACAATATAAATTCGTTTTTTTTAATTTTGTAATATTATTTTCTGTCATATTTTTAGAGAATTGTAATATGGATGATACAGCACATTCACACCATATTTACAAATATATAAATTAAATGATAAAAAAGAGGAAAAGGAAAAAAATAATAATAAATAAATACAAAAAATAAAATAAAATAATATCTTAAACACAATCATTCCTTTTTACCTTCACCCTAGGGAACTTCAAAACGAGCTCTTACCCTCACTTGTGGAGGAAAGGGGAGGACTCCGGAAGATCCCGACGCTTCTATATCAGCCGTGTCACTGGTATTAAAAGCCAGTGGAAGATGATTGAGAGCACTAGCCGCATAAGCTCAGGATAATTTGATTGTTAATATTATTAATAATATTGCATTTAAGGTGCCTATGTCTAGAACATATGCTTAATACTTCCCTGAAAGATACTATTACTAGTTACTGTAGACCAACATTATTATTTATTTTTAATTTTTAGTACTATGACAAAAAAAAACAAAAAAAAAACATTACTGAATTTATTGATGGCAGAGATATAGTTCAGGCTGTGGGAAAAAAGGGCCAACTGCTGAACTAAGAGATCTCTAATGCCTGGATTACGTTTTCCTGAGAGCTATTGTAATCTCCATACGTGTTATGAATAAAACTTAAAACTAAAATTAATAAATTAAAATTTATGAACCACTTGAAGAATACCAAGCATAATTTTCTAAAAAAAATTCTATGCGGGAATTAAGTCTTGTAAAGCTCTAATAAAACTAAAAAAAGCATAAATATATCTCCTGATCCATGTTTCTGAAAGTTCTAAAATTTCAAGGTTTTTTGACAGCCAAAAATAGTAAGATTATTCGCTTTTATTTTATTTATGCATTTCAGATAAATGACAAAGTGAAATACTCAAAACTTCAATATCCATACAATTGATTGGTAGAACCGTTCTTTTAAGTGATACGACCATAATCACTCACCTACTGGAATGAGATGGGTCTTTTTTTACGAATCATAGGAATGAAGTGAATGGACGATTACCGGGGAAGATATTTTATTAAATAAATAGGATGAACACTGAAAAACTATAATTCAGTGTGACTCACCCCTCAGGAAAACGATAACTAGGGAGGAGGAAGAGATTTTTCGTGACCCAGTATAATGAACTAACTCTTTTACATGACTCATAACTAAGCCAAAATAATGACCAAGTGGTAGAGGGTTAGGGCATTTACATGGATCATTTAGTCTATTAGTGATTCACTCCATTGCTTGGATCACCCATCAATACATGACATATACTAAACAAAATTCACATCAACTGTCACAATTATTTTGATTCTTAAATTCATTCAATTACACAGGTTTACAAAAAATTATTTTTTAAATTAGATCTGATACTTTTGGTTAATATATATGTTTTTTGTGCTGAAACTGAAAATTAAATCCGTTTTATTTTATCAAAATCATGGGTAATAACAGTCTTAAGCACAAAAATCAAGAGTGCTCAACCGATAAAGTTTATTTAAATTTTTTTTTATGAACATATCAAACAGAGATAAAAGACGATTCATTTTTAACTGCCTTCAAATAAAGCTAATGTATACTTTGTTGTTACCATCAGAATGTAGAACTCTTTCCAATGGTATCAAAACATTTGAGTTTGGTCGAAGTAAACACGAGTCACAAGCTTTTAAAATTTAGTAAAGAAAAAATGCATACAAATTCACTCTTCTCGGCTAAGTAATATGATATGTATCGAGGTATTAACAATTATTAATATTATAAAAGTCTTTACTATATGTCTTGTCATACCAGTGCAGGTATGATACCTGTCAACAAATATAAAGGTATTTAATTGGTAACTGGTCAACATACAAAATGCCTTTGGAAAAGAATCCAATTATAATAATAATTTTGCAGGACTCAGTTTAAATTAATTAATTAACTTATTTTAGGATAATTGCCATCAGCGATTATCCTGGCATCCCGACTATATTTTAAGACAGATAGATAGCAAATAAACATTAAGAATTTTGTTTATTTTTAATTTGTACGTAAGGATTGTTTTGGTCAAGTAATCACCACTATATGAAGTTAGTTTTTATTTGAAGTCTTTTACCTACTAAAAAAAAAAAATTAATTTTGAAGCAATTTCCTTACTGTATTTGTATACATTTTAATTTTTTGTTTTACGTTACTCTCTTTTAGGAAGTTAATTGAAATGCATTATTTATTTAATAGTATTGGTTTAAAAAATATATAATTGAAATTTTTCTTCCTTAAGGATGAATTTTTTTGCAAATTTTCCTAGAAAAACACAAAACAAAAACTCTTTACCGCTAAAACTTTCATGGGTTAGGGGTTCAGTACTTTGTAAAGAAGTACTGTTACTAGACCAACTGTTGTGCAAGGAGGTGACTTGGTTAAAATCACACTCAACAGTTAATTAAACTGGGCGGTCCCCGGAGGGCTCCCGAACCCACTGGGCTGACTCACGGGTACACTAAAAATAATTATCTATCATACCCGGATTCGAACTTGGGTCCTTGGATTTTCCTAGATCAAAATAAAATCTTTTTTTGCCGTTTATACTTTGATCAAATTCAAAAATTTTTGCATTGTTGGAAAAATGGCTTTTCCCTGATTCAAGTGATAACAATAAAGTATATGTTTGGATGATTTAAAGGCAATAAAATGTCACTCGAAATATATTTAAACAATTATTAAAATTTTTTTCTTTTGAGGTTAATGACTTCCAATTTAATGAAATTTCTTTATTAAAATTATCACCACATGGTACAACGTTTCGGGACCACTGTCCCATATTCATGCACTTATATCCTTAGCACAGCCATCACTCTATATTATAGAATATAGGAGGATGGCTGTGCTAAGGAGTAGTGTAGATGCACAAATTGTGACATGATTTCTTAGAAGAAATTATGAAGTTTAAAGTGCATGAATATGGGACAGTGGTCCCGAAACGTTGTACCATGTGGTGATAATTTTAATAAAGAAATTTCATTAAAGTGGAAGTCATTAACCTCAAAAGAAAATTTTTTTTAAGAATTGACTCACCAAACTTCCTATAGAGATAATCCAGATTAAACAATTATATATTGTTATAAATATTGTAAAGTATCTCACAAATCTATATTCATTAATATAAAAACAAATTTAAAATGTTTCTACAACCAAAATGAAACAAGAAACCATAGGTTGTATATTAGTTACGTTAGAAAACGTAAGAACATATATAGGCTGCAGCAAATAAGTTCTGTAATGTTTCTTCTTTGTTTTATCGTTTACAATAAATTTATTAATTTAAAAGTAGAATTAAGCATCAATTATGTAATGATAAACTAATGAGTATATGAAGTATTCTAGAGATTTGTAAGTTTTTACATAATTTTAGGAGTGAAGTGCCATTTGGTATGTTTTAACATCTTTTTGATTCCAAAAAAATTCGTTGTTGATTGGTTGAGTTCCTTAGATAATATAAACACTGATTTTTGTGCTGCAAAACTGCTATCACATACCACACTTTTGCGAATAGTTTGTGATGGAATAAAACGGAATTCATTTTTGGTTTCAGCAGACCAAAAAACAAAAAAAAAATTGTTTGCTGTCAGCTTGTATTATTTTTGCTTAAATACTTACGTTTATATGTAGATACTAATCTGACCTTGCTTATCACATTTATTAGTCGATGTATATTTTAATTCATGATATTTCTGTTTGAAGATAATGACTCTTGACTCATGTCAGTCATCTAATGTTGAACTCCTTTCCGTCCTGTCAGTTGTGTAGCTAGTTTTTTTTTTTCCAACTCCTTATTATTTTTTCCTGCCTGGTTTCTTCTACCGTATCCTCGTTCCAGAATGAATAGATATTCATCCTGTGAGGCTACATGACGTGTAAACCGGTCATTGGACCTAATGAGTGAGGGAAATAATACAGTTAGATCTAGGAGTGCTCCCGATGAATGGGGAGCTCCGGAGGGTAGAACTCAAGGAGCCCTTACTCATTAAATCATGAAAAAAAGGTTTCACATAAAAGGAACGCAGAATGGTAGATCTAATTAGTAGGCTCTCGGACGAATGAAGTTGGTGATTGTTCATTAGCTTCTTGCGAGTCAGCGGTTAACTTGCAGGATCTCTCTCCCAAACAAACGTAGCCAACTTATCAAATCTGCCGAGTAATGAAACACTGGCTTAGGTAATTAGCCCCCCTTACAGAATTGATGAAGAAATATTAACCTAGTAACTTGCAGGATGAATTATCACATTCTAGATTACAGGTTACATGCCTCAAACACAATGTAGCCCAATTGTATTGGTAGTTTTCATTCAATGTTTTTTCTGTCAGCGAATATCAGTGCCATAATATTTATTTAATAAAAAAGAAGAAGCCAATCAGGTCACCGACTATGCGTTTATAATACATCTAAGTCATACTTCGACGTTGGGCTTCTAGAAGCTATTCTCAAAATTTTGAAAATTACAAATTTTTATCAATGTAATACGAATTAAATTAGCTAATGAAATACAAATTACAAGGTTTTCGTTTGTAAAAGTTTCAATATGGGTACCTGTCATCTGTTGGAAGTAAGTTTTAGCACGAAGAAATTCTCTTAATTGGAATTTTAAGGAAATAAAACTAACGACACATGACATTTTTAAACTTTTGCATTAAGTTATAAAAAGTAAACCACAATGGTTCCTATTCATCCCTTTATTCTCAGACCGCTGGTGTTTCTCAAGGTAGTATCCTTGGTCCCATCCTCTGCACCATGTATTCATCTGACATCCCAACCAATCCCAACACTATCCTCACGACGTATGACACATATGTGCTCGCTATTAATAATAACCCTTTAATTGCATCCCAAATTCTCCAATCCCATATCACAGCCTTCGAAGAATGGTCTCGTAATTGGAGGATTTAAATAAATCCCATCAAATCACCTTAACCCTTCGTCGTAAACCTACCGACTACCCTACAGTTTCCTTTGATAATGTTGCTATTACCCCTGTCGAACAGACCCGCTACTAAGACTACATATGAACAAATGACTAATCTGGAATTCTCACACAAGACTGAAAAGACAGGAAACCACGTATCGACAGCACTTACTGAACAAACAGTCTAAACTTCCAATTCATTACAAAAGACTGATTTACGTGACTGTAAATCCTTCATAAAATCGTCAATGCTCCTAAACAGATATTTTTTTCATTTCACTATTATAATTTTTTGTAATTTCTCACAGTCTAATTTTTACAGATACATACCATTTTTTCATATAGCGTGTCTTAAAAACACTTTCCGCCTTATTCGGCAGAATATTAGTATATTTTCATTATATAGTAATCTATAATTTCCCTGCTATTATTTTATGATAATTAATAGTCAGGATCTTTTTAATATTTTTGGGTACTTACGCATTAGCCATGCTGAACATTTGTGCTAACCAACACTATTCCCTTGCTTTTTATGTAAGTGTGTAGTTTTAAAAAAAGTGTTGTTTATTTTTGAGACTTTTTTTGAAAATTATTAAAAACTAGAAATTAACCACTACGGAAGATGTTGCAGTGCAATACCTTCAAAACATTACTTATTTTTAAAATGTTTGCACACATGTATACCAGTATACTTATATTTAAAAAAATATTAGATAAATATTTTTTTTTAAAAGTATAAACTAAAGAATTGTTTAGCAAAATTCATTCTTTTTTTTTTTTTACCTTCATTTTTAATGAAGCCTACAACACAGCTCCACAACCTGTTGATCATAAACAAGCATCTTTCTTTGTGATTATGGACATTTCAAAGAGTATATCAATTCAAAATTAACCATTCATTATCAGATAATTTTATTTATCTATAATTTGTATATCGTACTAACATATAACTCACGAAATATTGTTAATTTTAGTGGAGATATGTCAATATTATTAGTTACTGTCCTATATTATATTATATTATGCTGTAAGTTTATAAATTGTATAACATTTATGGGGTTTTGTGTATTATAAATGTTTGAAAATATATAAATAATATTCCACGTCTTCGTTAAATTTTAAATGTGAACATTTGCTATTTTTAAATAAAAAAAGATACGGACCCTACTGATAAACATCATTACTTACCTATAACGGGGGTTCTTAACCTTGAGCATTTTCTGAATCGTATCCTGCCAATCAGCATAAAGGGTGAAGGAGAAATAACGGAGGACGCAATAAATAGGGAGGGAGTGGTAAGGGTTGTAAAATGACTAATTGGTAGTTAATTAAGGGGAAGGAGAGAGGGTGGAGATAAAGAAAAGGAAAAGATGGAGAGGGAGGCAACAATGGAGCGGGGTCCAAGCTAATAGGTCCTAGTGGACCCTCTTACTCTATTCCTTTTTCCCTTGGAAATCCAACTGGACCCTTTAACGAGGGCTGGCTCACATAGCCATTCCCAATGTTTCCTTTCTTCATCGTCCACCGACTATCTGAAAGACCATTCAGTTCTGGAGCAGCTGCCTTGCGTCAATTCTATAGTTGGTTAGGCGTATCATTATCAACGGCAATAGAGCTAGCTTCTAATTGACCCTGACTTTCCAAAGGAATTTGAATTTTCAATTTTTTTTAGGAGAGAAAAAGGTTTCATTTATGGTATCGATCTTTGCCGACGAGATGCTAAATGTGATAGTATAAACGCAGATGACATGTACATTTCCTTTTCTTTCCTAACGATGGTAATAGTACAAGAGGCCAAGAGGAGGAAAAAGGCAGTTATTTCACCCCATCAGATTACTTTAATGAAAACTATGTATAATTAATAGTCAAAATTGATGAGTCTGCCAAATATAGGTAGGGGGAATAAAAAATGGCGGCCGTTTCAAAGCGATAAAAAAAAAAAATTTCATTCGGAGCTTATATATCTATATCTTAAAAGGTAGAAACAACATAAGAAAACCTAAGAGAACGTCATCTAAAGAAGAGAAATTTGCTAAAATATGAGCTCTAATAGAGTTATTTACGTTAAATAGTTTTCAAGAATAGCTTTTTAAAAAGCAACATTTTATAAAAATGTTGTATGGGACGTACTAAAAGAACTACTGTTCTTGTAGTGAATTTATTTTGAAAAATATATATCTCAAAAACCATCTGACGTACAGATGTCTACAGCACTTAAATTAAAGCTACATTAATGAGCTATAAAGTAGCTTATGATGTTAATCATCGTAGGAGTAATAGTTTACATGAAATTTGCTAAAATAAATTGATTTATAGTTGTTCGGACAAATTTTCATTTGCCAAATTTATATTCATATGTGAATATCATCAAAACTACTACCCCAACGAAGATAAATGTCATAACATACTTTCTAGTTAGTTAAATTTCCATTATTTTGAGTGTTGGCAGATATATGTGTGTCTTATGGATCTAGAGACATATTTTTTCTAATATCCAACATTTTATACGAACAACTAGAAATTAAAATTTTGTGAGTTTATTTTGTCAAATATCATAAAAACTATTACTCCTACACAGATAAACATAATTAACTATTTTGTAGTCTATTTAACTAGCTTTAATTTGGGCGCTGGCAGACATCAGTACGTCCAATGGTTTCTGAAATAAAGTTTTTCATAAATCAAATTTATTGTTCGAACAACTATAAATCAAATTATTTTAGCAAATATCATGAAAACTACTATTCCGACGAAGGTAAAGGTCATAAACTTCTTTATAGTCTATTAAACTAGCTTTAATTTGAGTGCTAATAGACATCAGTACGTCACATAGTTCCTACATATCTGCAAAATTATATTTAATTTTTACTTAGGAACTGATCTCAAAAACATATTTTAGAACTTTTATAATATTGATGTTAACAAACTTACACTCCAGTCTGAGCATGAGCGTACGTTACCCTTAACACATAAAGTTCAATATGAAACGTTTTATTGCTTCCCATCTAATCCTGAGATATTATTAGTTTCATCGCCGTTAAAAGGCAAACCTTTTATAACATGACAGCTAGAAGGTCAACGATATCCACAAGAATTCAGTAATTTTATTAATAACTGTTTTAATTTATTGATGTATGTGTTTTTTAAAAAAATTGATATATAAGAAAATCCTCAGAAATAATCTAAATGTTCTTAAAAAAAACAACAAAGTAATACATATATATAAACATTTCCAATAAAACAAACAAATAAATAACTAGTTAATAAATTAAACTTTAACTTATTATTAAAGTTACTATAACCATTTTATAATTTAACTTACTACTAAAATAAAATTATCCTTAGCTTGAAAACAAATTTTTTTTTGAACTACAGATTTATTTACTGTCACAAAAAAGGTTAAATATAACGCGTACAATAATTTTTTTAAAAATATTTATCGTTCTCTTTATTATTTTAATATTAAATTATTAATTTATAAATAAACAAATTCCATAACAGTGGTTATAACGGTTTATTACTAATAAAATCCTGCTCTATGATCATTAATTCAGGTTGTTCGTTTCAGAAGTTATACTAATACAACTTTACCAAAAAATGAAATATAAGTTTCAGAAATGGACGTTTAACTTTTTTAGGTTATTTTAATCCTGAGGATCGTACGAGTAATCTGTAAAATGTGAAAGAGAAAATATGAAATTTAACCCAAAAACTACCTTTTATTCTAGAGAAAACAATTGAAAATTTTAAATTCAATTATTTAAAAAAGAGAGTTAATTAATTCCATTTATGAAAATAATAAGTCACATCATGCATTTTCTGTTCTTATGTTTAAAAATTTAAGGTGTTGTGTTTTAAAAGATTTCATTGCATATTATTTTCATACAAAATAATTGGCTACAGTAGCTCTAGAATTAATCAATCGATATATTTTATTTTGTTTTGACATATTAAATAATAATCATTTGGTAAAAGTTTCTTGCAGTTATTTATTAACTGAATAACCATCAATGGGTCCACGTTATAAGAAATAATTACTATGTTAATATCGAAGATAGTTAATTGAAATACAATGTGTTATTCAATTGCTTAGTTATTTTTCAAACCGTGAATATTTAAAACCGCTTTAAAGTACTTCTTAAATTCTTTCTAAATTGTATTCATTTTTTTAAGGTTTCTAACTTCCTTAGTGTTTTTCGCTCTCAGTTATAAATCATTTTCCCATTCCTCTGGGTGTTGTGTATTACTTTCAGTGAATTGGGCAAAATATTGCTTCCTTTCTCCCTCTGAACCTTGTTTTAATCTTCATAAATTATTGTTGGAATATTGTTTCCGATGTTGTTTCGTTTAAGTGCTATTCAACAACTGTTATTTTTCATATTGTGTGATTATAACTCTGTTAGCGCTATCATTTATTGTCCGCAACTGGTCGATTGTAATTTTGTCCCAAATATACAATTTTTTTTAAAAATATATATTGTATATTATTCAAGATTTTTATGAAATGTTATTTCCACGGATGTAACAAATAATTGGATAAATTAGTTTTTGTATAGTGTCTATTGTTTCAAATAAAACTCTTAGATCTCATATGTCTGTTACAAGTGAGAACTGAATGGTTGCAGAGGCCAATAGTCATATCATTTCATTTGAGTTTGAGCAACAATCAATAATAATTGATAATCATTTTAGAAATAATAATAATTAATAATTGACAATCATTTTAGAATTAGTGAAATAATTGATCATCATTTTAGAATTAGTGAATAATAATTGATAATAAATAATTGATGAATAATTGAATGAATAAATATATAATAATAATAAAATAATTGATAATCATTTTAATAATTGATCATCATTTTAGAATTATTGAAACCGTATTCATATTTAGTTTTTTTTCATTTAATATTTAAAGTAAGTTTAATTCCTTATTGAATCAATTTATTTTCATTTTTGGTTTAATTATATTTATATTAATACACTGCACGTTCAATGTATAACTAACATTATATATTGTTCAATCAGAATTTTGCGATGTATTAACTATTTGGCTACTTAAACTCTGAAAATAATTATTTTTTTTATTTCCGCCTCGATTATTTTTGGTATATTACTAAAAAAAAAAAATCTGTAATACCCTTCATTAGCAAACGAATATTACATCCCCTTCGTCCAAAAATATCTAAATAAATAAATAGTTCGACCTTGCGTGTAATCTCACATCGCATATGTTTCTTTATCATTAATTCATTCGAAATATAAATGATATCATGCTCATTTCTAGAAACATGATAATATTATTAAGAAAGTCTATTCAACGCACACAACTGGTACTGCTTTCTTTATAATGTCTGTTTTTAAGTAACTCTGTTCGTAATAAGCAGTTAAATTGCAACACTGGGAAAAAAAATTTCTTTTAGATTTACATTTGTCTATACAGCTGACATTCCAGCGAATCCTAATACTATTCTCACCACGTATGCTGATGACACATGTGTGCTCGCTGTTGATAATAACCCTTTGATTGCATCCCAAACTCTCCAATCCCATATCACAGCCCTCAAAGAATGGTGTCGTAATTGGAGGATTAAAATAAATCTCATCAACTCACCTTTACCCTTCATCATAAACCTACCGACTGCCCTACAGTCTCCTTTAATAATGTTGATTGTATTGTCGAACAGAACCGCTACCTTGGACTACATCTGGACAAACGACTAATCTGGAATCCTCACACAAGACAGGAAACTGCACGTCGATTCCGAGTATTACAGCACTTACTGGACAAACGGTCTAAACTTCCAATTTATTACAAAAGACTGATCTACAAGTCTGTAATAAGGCCAATCTGGACATAAGGAGTTGAGCTTTGGGGCTCCACTAAACCTTCGAATTTCTCTCGTATCCAACCATTGCAATACAAAATCCTTCGTAAAATCCTCAATGCTCCTTACTTTGTCACAAATAAAATTATACATAAAGACCTTAATGTTCCATAAGTAACCGACCTAGCCCGAACCAGATATCATTCCTTCCATTACAAACTCCCTAACCACCCAAACCCACTAGTTTCTAACCTTGCCTCTTCCATTCCTGACAATCCTCCGAGGCCCCTGAAAAGAAGATGGCCACGAGACCTGCTATTGTGAAAGGTCATTAGAGTACTACCAATGATTAGTTTCTCCACATGCATTTAGCATCCCAATTTAACTGATCTAATTTACTAAATTATTATAATGTACTGTTGTAAATAGTAATAAATAAACAAATAAAAAAAAAGTTTTACATGCCATTCGAGATTCAGTTATCAACTATCTATTATTGGTTAGTTATATAAATAAAATATTTATATGTTTTAGGTGGGCTACGAATTCTAGCCTATTACATTCACTTTTTGTATTTTTAGCTTAAATACAGTTGCAAATTTCAAGAAATTAAATAAAATAATTAAGTTTTAGAATGTGTAATTATTTGTTTTTTACTGATTTTATATGGTCAATATTACCAAAATAATATCAATATTCTATAGTACAATTATCCTGTTGGATAAATATGTGAATTATGGTTCAAAATAAAACTACCTCTATACAAAGTCACCAAATAGGACACAAAAAATACCTTTATAAATACTAGTAAATGTCTATTTACTATTGGAAAGTATTTCCGATGTCAAGCTATGGAAGTTAACCAAAAAAGAACCAATCAATAAACTGTGTAGGGCCTGGAATAGAATCTCCAGGGCGAGAAAGATTTGCAGGCGAACCATAGAAAAGGAAGTGCGAGAATCTGGAAAGATACGGATGGCAGTTCTTTTTGGCAGCCCTTTGTCCCACCAATGAGATTCCAGATTTAAACGTATTTAAAACTTTTACTGTGCCACAAATATTTAGCAAAATTGCTAACAACTATAAACTATTTTCAAGGGAAAAGGCACTCATGAATCCTACTAATTTTAATATTTTAGCATAATAATTTAAATACTTGTCCAATATTACTAATTTTATAATAAAAACAGTCGGATAAGATATTATCGTTGTCAATTATTTATATCATATATGGATTTTACATTGACAATAGATCTTAACTGGGCGTGTTATATAAATATAGATAACAACAATGCCTGACGTTTTAATTTATAAAAATACAAAAGTTCCTATGATAAATGATCTTCTCTTAGTTGTCGGCTACTTCATTAAATCCTAGGCATAATTTAGATTGAGAAACTAGACCTGATTGGATTGGATGCTGGAATGGATGTACGGAGATAAAACAATTTAGAATCTCTAACTCCCACTTCCGAACACAGGTCTAATAAATAAACAGAACATATAGTTTTAATAAAAAATATATAGAAAACATTATATTTAAATCTAATTATATTATTTAGCAATTTTACGGTTAAATGGCAATTAGCAAAGGAAAATATTGTAACGTTAGCTTTGAAATACAATTTAAAATTGTAATGCCGTTTTAAATATCATAATTATTTTATTTCTTTAAAAAGAATATACAACGAAATTCATAAACGCTTAATTTCCCAGTACTGTAGACATGACTCGAAATGATATACATCTTTCTGTTATAAAATTTACACCCGTACGAGCGGTCGAGTTTATAAAATTTCTTCTGATTCTGTGATATAATACTCCAAGATAAATTCCTATAGCTGAAGAATGTTTTTTAAAGTGAGAATAAAAACGAATGTGGAGTTTTAAAAAAATTAAATAAAGAAGATGGTCTTGAGATCTTCCCCTCTAGAAATATTATTGGAGTTATATCAATATATTCTTCATGTATTTATATCATGCCATTTTATAACTAACAGAAAATTTAATTTGTTGTAAATATCATAAATAAATCATGATGACACTTTACATCATTAAAATCTCATATTAAATATAATTAATTAAATCCATATTTAATATTATAATTATTAGTAATTTTATTAATTATATTAAGTGCACCCAATAATACTAATTGGCCGCAGTGCTTTCGTGCAAAATAAAAAAAAAATATATATATATGAAATACTTTTAAAATAACGTTATTAACATAAACTCCAAATTTGTTTTAACCAACGTTTCTGAGCACTTCTCAGTCTACAGAGTGTATTATTCATCATAAATAAATTATGAAAAAAATAAATAAGTGACATTTTCTTTTTTTTTTTTGTGACAATTTTTCTTTTTTTACGTTGAATCCAATGAAAACAAGCTAGACGAAGTAACCTCATTAAAATAAATTAATACTAAATTTTAGAAGGAATTTCACATATTTCTGTTATTTCACCACCGAATACTTGCGTGATTTCATTGAAGTGATCATCAGTGGTCATCTGAGCGGAAAAATGACTCCATTACAGTAAGAGAAAATCTGTATCATAATATTAACTGTATTGTAAATAATACTACGAATGTCAATATATTTTTTTTCGAAGCCCTTCATTTTTATCACTAAAAAATTATTAGATTTCCTTTTTTTTTTTTTTTTTTTTTTTTTAAGGCATATCTGCTTTATCCTTACTCCCACTTATCTATTTATGGCGTCTATAGTAAAGTTAAGTATTTTAATCGTGATAAATTCTGAATACGAATTTTCGAAGGTCTGTACGTGAATAATCAGGCCCAAAAACAGGAGTTTTTAGAACTGAAACTGAAATGTATCATTTAAGGCGAGTATATGGATCTCACAGCATCATTTTCGATAAAATCGACTGACAGAAAGTGCCAACCTATTTCTCAAAATTTTTTTCGATTTTTTCAAAAAATTCTTTCTTACAATTTTGACTAAACTCAATACATCAATGTGTAATCAAGTGATCTTTAGTACCAACTGGATGATCCGCTCATTTAAATAGTCTGGCAGGGCTTAAATGCCGAATTTTAAAAAATACTTTCTCTAATATACCTTTACTCTTGTTTATCTGAAATTTCCCTCACAACTGGTTAGGACAGTCCAGTAAATTAAAAAAAAAAACCAATAGTACCCGATCTGTTCCGAACCCATTCTATAGTATACGGCTTCATTATATGTTGAACTATTGTATTATAGGTAGAAACAAAGTTGACCATCGCTTTTAACTCAACACTTAAATAAGATTTTTTATCGCAACAGAAAACTAAATAAAAAAATGTTTAAGTATTTTTAATTTCGTTCATTTGAAAAAGAAAATCTTTCATTGTTAATTGTAATAAACGAGTGATGAACATGAAATATGAAAGTGTTAATTATTATTCCACGATTGTTATAATCATAGTCAGATTTTAGTTTTACTTAAGTATAATTGAAGTATATAGTAAGGGGAAGTCTTATCCTGAATAATAAAGAAATAGCTGAAATGTACAAGGATTAATTTCATGTCAAACTAGAGTGGTACGTAAACTTTTTTGATATGTGCATTAGATTTTTTAACATGATTCCTCTTGTTTGGAACAGTGCATTCAACCTGGCCAAGAGCTCGTAAGAGAGCAAACAAAGCTATGGGAGGAATGCTGCTAAGGTGTTTTTAAAATTGTAGAGATTTAAAGAAAGAAGGATTTAAGCCGGTGAGGTTTGAGGTTAGTGTTTGTGTGCTTAGGAAGGTTTTGTTTATTGTTGCAGCTATTTGGTCGGGCGCTCCTTCTGCCTCTCTACGCCATCCTCGCCTCCTCTCATGGCCAGAGCTCAGAAAACACCCCGTCTTGGCTGTAAGTACCACTTTTACAGACTACTGTTTTTTATTTAATATAATACAATGACGATAATTCATGTTTAATTGTAATTTAGTGTTTTAATAAATTTATTTTCCAGTAATAATCGAAGTTATTCGGTCATTAATTATTCCCATAATTTAATTCAAAATTACACTTTATCTAATTAATTCTAATTCAACAGATTTTCACACCTTTTATTTGTTAGGTCTTTTCAGCACATCTTCGAAGTTTATCACATACATATGTCTATATAGTATCTACATACAATAACCTATATACGTTTATAAAAATAAATACGCTTTACATCATTAAGATCTCATATTAAATATAATTAATAAATTAAATCCATCTTTAATATTATTAATTATTAATAA